>NW_027195114.1:80000-100000 GCF_038502225.1 Cherax quadricarinatus
TATATAATCCACAACCTCCTCTTTAGGCTCATGGTATTTACAAACGTAGAACGTTAAGCGGAGGACGTATAATGAAAGTTTTTTTGTATATACTAATAGTATGTTAATAATGATGCAATGAGCGGCATGTTATATGTTAATAATGTGTAGTGATCACATGGGAAGTTATCACGTCAAGAAGATAACAGTAATATTCAGTGGTTGAGAAATGTGGAATGTAGTGACGACTCAGGTGGAAGTAGTAGTAGTTGTTGTTGAGGTACTAGTAGTAGTAATTGTTGTGGTGGTACTAGTAGTAGTAATTGTTGTAGTAGTACTAGTAGTAGTAGTTGTTGTAGTAGTACTAGTAGTAGTAGTTGTTGTAGTGGTACTAGTAGTAGTAGTTGTTGTAGTGGTACTAGTAGTAGTAGTTTTTGTAGTGGTACTAGAAGTAGTAGTTGTTGTAGTTGTACTAGTAGTAGTAGTTGTTGTAGTGGTACTAGTAGTAGTAGTTGTTGTAGTGGTACTAGTAGTAGTAGTTGTTGTAGTGGTACTAGTAGTAGTAGTTGTTGTAGTGGTACTAGTAGTAGTAGTTGTTGTAGTGGTACTAGTAGTAGTAGTTGTTGTAGTGGTACTAGTAGTAGTAGTTGTTGTAGTGGTACTAGTGGTACTAGTAGTAGTAGTTGTTGTAGTGGTACTAGTAGTAGTAGTTGTTGTAGTGGTACTACTAGTAGTAGTTGTTGTAGTGATACTAGTAGTAGTAGTTGTTGAAGTGGTACTAGTAGTAGTAATAGTAGTAGTAGTAGTAGTGGTACTACTAGTAGTAGTTGTTGTAGTTATACTAGTAGTAGTAGTTGTTGAAGTGGTACTAGTAGTAGTAATAGTAGTAGTAGTAGCAGCAGTAGCAGCAACAGCACCAGCACCAGCAGCACCAGCACCAGCAGCACCAGCAGCACCAGCACAAGCAGCACCAGCAGCACCAGCACCAGCAGCACCAGCAGCACCAGCACCAGCAGCACCAGCAGCACCAGCACCAGCAGCACCAGCAGCACCAGCACCAGCAGCACCAGCACCAGCAGCACCAGCATCAACAGCAGCACCAGCAGCACCAGCACCAGCAGCACCAGCAGCACCAGCACCAGCAGCACCAGCACCAGCAGCACCAGCACTAGCAGCACAAGCAGCACCAGCAGCACCAGAAGCAGCACCAGCAGCACCAGCAGCACCAACACCAGCAGTACCAGCAGCACCAGCAGCACAGCACCAGCAACAGAAGAACCAGCACCAGCACCAGCAGCACCAGCGCCAGCAGCACCAGCAGCACCAGCAGCACCAGCACCAGCAGCACTAGCACCAGCAGCGCCAGCAGCAACACCAGCAGCACCAGCAGCACCAGCAGCACCAGCACCAGCAGCACCACCAGCACCAGCACCAGCAGCACCAGCAGCACCAGCACCAGCAGCACTAGCACCAGCAGCGCCAGCAGCACCACCAGCAGTACCAGTAGCACCAGCAGCACCAGCACCAGCAGCACCAGCAGCACCAGCACCAGAAGTACCAACAGCACCAGCACCAGCAGCACCAGCAGCACCAGCACCAGCAGCACCAGCACCAGCAGCACCAGCAGCACCAGCAGCATCAGCACCAGCAGCACCGGCATCAGCAGCACCAGCACCACCACCAGCACCAGCAACACCCGCACCAGCACCAGCAGCACCAGCACCAGCAGCACCAGCAGCACCAGCACCAGCAGCACCAGCACCAGCAGCACAAGCAGCACCAGCAGCACCAGCACCAGCAGCACCAGAAGCAGCACCAGCAGCACCAGCACCAGCAGCACCAGCACCAGCAGTACCAGCAGCACCAGCAGCACAGCACCAGCAACAGAAGCACCAGCACCAGCACCAGCAGCACCAGCAGCACCAGCAGCACCAGCAGCAACAGCGCCAGCAGCACCAGCAGCACCAGCACCAGCAGCACTAGCACCAGCAGCGCCAGCAGCAACACCAGCAGCACCAGCAGCACCTGCAGCACCAGCATCAGCAGCACCAGCAGCACCAGCACCAGCAGCACCAAAAGCAGCACCAGCAGCACCAGCACCAGCAGCACCAGCACCAGCAGTACCAGCAGCACCAGCAGCACCAGCAGCAGCAGCACCAGCAGTAGCACCAGCGCCACCAGCACCAGCAGCAGCAGCACCAGCAGCACCAGCGCCAGCAGCACCAGCAGCACCAGCAGCACCAGCACCAGCAGCACTAGCACCAGCAGCGCCAGCAGCAGCACCAGCAGCACCAACAGCACCAGCACCAGCAGCACCAACAGCACCAGCACCAGCAGCACCAGCAGCACCAGCAGCACCAGCAGCAACAGCACCTGCACCAGCAGCACCAGCACCAGCAGCACCAGCACCAGCACCAGCAGTACCAGCAGCACCAGCAGGAGCAGCACCAGCAGCACCAGCAGCAGCACCAGCACCAACAGTAGCACTAGCACCACCAGCACCAGCAGCAGCACCAGCAGCACCAGCACCACCAGCACCAGCAGCAGCTCCAGCACCAGCAGTAGCAGCAGCAGCAGCACAACCACCACCAGCACCAGCAGCAGCACCAGCAGCAGCAGCACCAGCAGTAGCAGCACCAGCAGCAGCAGCAGCAGCACCAACAGCAGCAGCACATGCAGCAGCAGCAGGACCAGCAGCAGCAGCAGCACCAGCACCAGCAGCACCAGCACCAGCACCACCAGCAGCACCAGCACAAGCAGCAGCATCAGCACCAGCACCACCAGCACCAGCCCCACCAGCACCAGCACCACCAGCACCAGCACCACCACCAGCAGCAGCAGCACCACCACCACCAGCACCACCACCACCACCAGCACTAGCACCGCCAGCACCACCAGCACCAGCACCAGCACCAGCACCAGCAGTAGCAGCACCAGCAGCACCAGCACCAGCAGCACCTGCACCACCAGCAGCACCAGCAGCACCAACACCAGCCACCAGCACCACCAGCACCACCAGCACCACCAGCACCAGCAGGACAAGCACGAGTGGCACCTGCGCCAGCAGCACCAGCAGCACCAGCACCAGCAGCAACACCAACAGCACCACCAGCAGCACCACCAGCACCAGCACCACCAGCACCACCAGCACCACCAGCACCAGCAGCAGCACTGGCAGCTGCAGCACCAGCAGCAGCAGCTCCTGCAGCACCAGCACCAGCAGCACCAGCAGAACCAGCAGCACCAGCACCAACAGTACCAGCACCAGCAGCACCAGCACCATAAGCAGCACCAGCAGCAACAGCTTCAGCAGCACCAGCAGCACCAGCACCAGCAGCACCAGCAGCAGCACCATAGCACCACCAGCACCAGCAATAGCAGCAGCAGCAGCAGCAGCAGCTCCAGCAGCAGCACCAGCACCACCAGCACCTGCAGCAGCACCAGCACCAGCAGTAGCAGTAGCACCAGCAGCAGCACCAGCAGCAGCACCAGCACCACCAGCACCATCAGCAGCAGCAGCAGCAGCAGCAGCACCAGCAGCAGCACCAGCAGCAGCACCAGCACCAGCAGCACCAGCAGCAGCAGCACCGGCACCAGCAGTAGCAGCAGCACCAGCAGCAGCACAAGCACCACCAGCACCAGCAGCAGCACCAGCGCCAGCAGTAGCAGCCGCACCAGCAGCAGCAGCAGCAGCAGCAGCAGCAGCAGCACCAGCACCACAAGCACCAGCACTAGCAGCAGCACCAGCAGCAGCACCAGCTCCAGCAGTAGCAGCAGCAGCAACACCTGCACCACCACCACCAGCAGCAGCAGCAGCAGCACCAGCACCAGCACCATCACCAGCAGTAGCAGCAGCAGCACCAGCACCACCAGCACAACCAGCAGCAGCAGCACCAGCAGCAGCACTAGCAGCAGCACCAGCACCAGCAGCAGCATCAGCACTACCAGCATCAGCAGCAGCATCAGCAGCAGCACCAGCATCAGCAGCACCAGCAGTAGCACCAGCACCACCAGCACTAGCAGCACCAGCACCAGCCGCAACAGCAGCACCAGCACCAGCACCAGCAGCACCAGCACCAGCAGTAGCAGCAGCAGCAGCAGCAGCACCAGCACCACCAGCACCAGCAGGAGCAGCAGCAGCACCAGCAGCAGCACCAGCACCAGCAGTAGCACCAGCACCACCAGCAGCAGCAGCAGAAGCAGCACCAGCAGCTCCAGCACCAGCAGCAGCACCAGCAGCAATAGCACCACCAGCACCAGCACCAGCACCACAAGCACCAGCAGCACCAGCACCAGCCGCAACAGCAGCACCAGCACCAGCAGCACCAGCACCAGCAGTAGCAACAGCACCAGCAGTAGCTGCACCAGCAGCAGCAGTAGGAGCACCACCAGCAGCAGCAGCAGCACCAGCAGCAGCAGCACCTGCAGCAGCAGCAGGACCAGCAGCAGCAGCAGCACCAGCATTAGCAGCACCAGCACCACCAGCACCACCAGCACCACCAGCACCAGCAGCACCAGCACCAGCACCACCAGCACCAGCACCAGCACCACTAGCACCAGCACCACCAGTATCAGCAGCACCAGCAGCAGCAGCAGCACCAGTAGCAGCAGCACCACCAGCACCACCAGCACCAGCACCACCAGCACAACCAGCGTCAGCAGCAGCACCAGCACCACCAGCACCACCAGCACCAGCACCAGCAACAGCACCAGCACCAGCAGTATCAGCACCAGCAGCCCCAGCAGCAGCAGCAGCAGCAACACCTGCAGCACCAGCACCAGCAGTAGCAGCACCAACAACACCATCACCAGCAGCAGCACCAGCAGCAGCACCAGCTCCAGCACCAGCAGCAGCAGCAGCAGCACCAGCACCAGCAGTAGCAGCACCAGCAGCAGCAGCACCAGCACCAGCAGCCGCAGCAGCACCAGCACCAGCAGTAGCAGCAGCACCAGCACCAGCAGCAGCAGCACCAGTACCAGCAGCAGCACTAGCAGCAGCAGCAGCACCAGCACCAGCAGGAGCTCCAGCACCAGCAGCAGCAGCAGCACCAGCAGCAGCAGCACCAGCACCAGCAGCAGCACCAGCACCAGCAGCAGCACCAGCAGCAGCACCAGCAGCAGGACTAGCAGCACCAGCACCAGCAGCAGCACCAGCAGCACCAGCAGCAGCACCAGCAGCACCAGCACCAGCAGTAGCAGCAGCACCAGCACCAGCACCAGCAGCACCAGCAGCAGCACCTGCACCAGCATCAGCACCAGCATCACCAGCACCAGCACCAGCACCAGCAGCACCAGCACCAGCACCAGCACCAGCAGCACCAGCACCAGCACCAGCAACAGCACCAGCAGCACCAGCAACAGCACCAGCAGCACCAGTAGTAGCAGCACCAGCAGCACCAGCAGTAGCAGCAGTAGTAGTAAGTATACTGAGATTAAATAAAATCGCATCTGAAAGTGACGAAGTAACTAAAATCATCTCGTTTCACTAAACTATGACTACCCGGTTGATGACAGTGTTAGTTTTAGCTAGGTTCAACATTACCAGAACCTTGACGACGACGAGCAACCTAAAGTTTTGTGAAATAGTGACGGTAGCAACAATCAGTGGAGATTCGTAATTCTGTCTACATCGTTGATCTGATTGTTTGGCAACTCTCTTCGCTTCAGGTTCAACAGCGTCTGTTCAACAGCCTGGTTGATCAGACCCTGATCGACCATGAGGCATGGTCTCAGACCGGGCCGCGGGGGCGTTGACCTCCGAAACCCTCTCCAGGTAAACTCCAGATAAACTCCAGGTAAACCTGGCTTCTAACCATTGAAACTCTCGGTGTTCGATCTTGTAGTAGTGGTAGTAGTAGTTGTAGTGGTAGTAGTAGTTGTAGTGGTGGTAGTAATTGTAGTTGCAATAGTAGTAGAAGCTGTAGCAGCAGTAGGAGCACGAGTTAAAGGGGTACTAGTAGTTGTAGCAGTAATAGTAGCAAGTAGAGTAGTAGTAGTGGTAATAGTTACAGTAGCAGCAGCAGTAGTAGTAGTTGTACTAGTAGGAACAAAGTGGTTATAGGTTCCAAAAAATCTTGGAATTCTAGTATTTTGCAGAGTGATAAATTGTGGTGGTGCACCTCAGGGTAGCGTCTTGGCTCCTAACCTTCTCCCGTCACTGGTAAACAGTGTGGTGGTGTACCTCAGGGTAGCGTCTTGGCTCCTAACCTTCTCCCGTCACTGGTAAACAGTGTGGTGGTGTACCTCAGGGTAGCGTCTTGGCTCCTAACCTTCTCCCGTCACTGGTAAACAGTGTGGTGGTGTACCTCAGGGTAGCGTCTTGGCTCCTAACCTTCTCCCGTCAGTGGTAAACAGTGTGGTGGTGTACCTCAGGGTAGCGTCTTGGCTCCTAACCTTCTCCCGTCACTGGTAAACAGTGTGGTGGTGTACCTCAGGGTAGCGTCTTGGCTCCTAACCTTCTCCCGTCAGTGGTAAACAGTGTGGTGGTGTACCTCAGGGTAGCGTCTTGGCTCCTAACCTTCTCCCGTCACTGGTAAACAGTGTGGTGGTGTACCTCAGGGTAGCGTCTTGGCTCCTAACCTTCTCCCGTCAGTGGTAAACAGTGTGGTGGTGTACCTCAGGGTAGCGTCTTGGCTCCTAACCTTCTCCCGTCACTGGTAAACAGTGTGGTGGTGTACCTCAGGGTAGCGTCTTGGCTCCTAACCTTCTCCCGTCAGTGGTAAACAGTGTGGTGGTGCACCTCAGGGTAGCGTCTTGGCTCCTAACCTTCTCCCGTCACTGGTAAACAGTGTGGTGGTGCACCTCAGGGTAGCGTCTTGGCTCCTAACCTTCTCCCGTCACTGGTAAACAGTGTGGTGGTGTACCTCAGGGTAGCGTCTTGGCTCCTAACCTTCTCCCGTCAGTGGTAAACAGTGTGGTGGTGTACCTCAGGGTAGCGTCTTGGCTCCTAACCTTCTCCCGTCACTGGTAAGCAGTGTGGTGGTGCACCTCAGGGTAGCGTCTTGGCTCCTAACCTTCTCCCGTCACTGGTAAACAGTGTGGTGGTGCACCTCAGGGTAGCGTCTTGGCTCCTAACCTTCTCCCGTCACTGGTAAACAGTGTGGTGGTGTACCTCAGGGTAGCGTCTTGGCTCCTAACCTTCTCCCGTCACTGGTAAACAGTGTGGTGGTGTACCTCAGGGTAGCGTCTTGGCTCCTAACCTTCTCCCGTCACTGGTAAACAGTGTGGTGGTGTACCTCAGGGTAGCGTCTTGGCTCCTAACCTTCTCCCGTCACTGGTAAACAGTGTGGTGGTGCACCTCAGGGTAGCGTCTTGGCTCCTAACCTTCTCCCGTCACTGGTAAACAGTGTGGTGGTGCACCTCAGGGTAGCGTCTTGGCTCCTAACCTTCTCCCGTCACTGGTAAACAGTGTGGTGGTGCACCTCAGGGTAGCGTCTTGGTTCCTAACCTTCTCCCGTCACTGGTAAACAGTGTGGTGGTGCACCTCAGGGTAGCGTCTTGGCTCCTAACCTTCTCCCGTCACTGGTAAACAGTGTGGTGGTGTACCTCAGGGTAGCGTCTTGGCTCCTAACCTTCTCCCGTCACTGGTAAACAGTGTGGTGGTGCACCTCAGGGTAGCGTCTTGGTTCCTAACCTTCTCCCGTCACTGGTAAACAGTGTGGTGGTGCACCTCAGGGTAGCGTCTTGGTTCCTAACCTTCTCCCGTCACTGGTAAACAGTGTGGTGGTGCACCTCAGGGTAGCGTCTTGGCTCCTAACCTTCTCCCGTCACTGGTAAACAGTGTGGTGGTGTACCTCAGGGTAGCGTCTTGGCTCCTAACCTTCTCCCGTCACTGGTAAACAGTGTGGTGGTGCACCTCAGGGTAGCGTCTTGGCTCCTAACCTTCTCCCGTCACTGGTAAACAGTGTGGTGGTGTACCTCAGGGTAGCGTCTTGGCTCCTAACCTTCTCCCGTCACTGGTAAACAGTGTGGTGGTGCACCTCAGGGTAGCGTCTTGGCTCCTAACCTTCTCCCGTCACTGGTAAACAGTGTGGTGGTGTACCTCAGGGTAGCGTCTTGGTTCCTAACCTTCTCCCGTCACTGGTAAACAGTGTGGTGGTGTACCTCAGGGTAGCGTCTTGGCTCCTAACCTTCTCCCGTCACTGGTAAACAGTGTGGTGGTGTACCTCAGGGTAGCGTCTTGGCTCCTAACCTTCTCCCGTCACTGGTAAACAGTGTGGTGGTGTACCTCAGGGTAGCGTCTTGGTTCCTAACCTTCTCCCGTCACTGGTAAACAGTGTGGTGGTGCACCTCAGGGTAGCGTCTTGGCTCCTAACCTTCTCCCGTCACTGGTAAACAGTGTGGTGGTGTACCTCAGGGTAGCGTCTTGGCTCCTAACCTTCTCCCGTCACTGGTAAACAGTGTGGTGGTGCACCTCAGGGTAGCGTCTTGGCTCCTAACCTTCTCCCGTCACTGGTAAACAGTGTGGTGGTGCACCTCAGGGTAGCGTCTTGGCTCCTAACCTTCTCCCGTCACTGGTAAACAGTGTGGTGGTGCACCTCAGGGTAGCGTCTTGGCTCCTAACCTTCTCCCGTCACTGGTAAACAGTGTGGTGGTGTACCTCAGGGTAGCGTCTTGGCTCCTAACCTTCTCCCGTCACTGGTAAACAGTGTGGTGGTGCACCTCAGGGTAGCGTCTTGGCTCCTAACCTTCTCCCGTCACTGGTAAACAGTGTGGTGGTGTACCTCAGGGTAGCGTCTTGGCTCCTAACCTTCTCCCGTCACTGGTAAACAGTGTGGTGGTGCACCTCAGGGTAGCGTCTTGGCTCCTAACCTTCTCCCGTCACTGGTAAACAGTGTGGTGGTGTACCTCAGGGTAGCGTCTTGGCTTCTAACCTTCTCCCGTCACTGGTAAACAGTGTGGTGGTGTACCTCAGGGTAGCGTCTTGGCTCCTAACCTTCTCCCGTCACTGGTAAACAGTGTGGTGGTGTACCTCAGGGTAGCGTCTTGGCTCCTAACCTTCTCCCGTCACTGGTAAAAACTCCCGTCAGGTCACGACCAAATTATCACTTTGGTGTAAATTTACGTCCAGAAGAAGTCAATTAAAAGTGAGTTTTGGACCTGGGAATTAATGGATCAGCTTAACTTCTGACATTTGGCGAAGGCTTGAGGCATCCAGGCTTCATGCCTTATGTGAGACTTGTAAAAAGAGTCGAGGTGGGTATTATCTGGTGCTGAAATAGTGTGTGTGTGTGTGTGTGTGTGTGTGTGTGTGTGTGTGTGTGTGTGTGTACTCACCTAGTTGAGGTTGCTGGGGTCGAGTCCGAGCTCCTGTGTGTGTGTGTGTGTGTGTGTGTGTGTGTGTGTGTGTGTGTGTATGTGTGTGTGTGTGTGTGTGTGTGTGTGTGTGTGTGTGTCTGTGTGTGTGTACGTGCGTGTGCCTGTGTGTGTGTGTGTGTACGTGCTTGTGTGTACTCACCTATTAGTGGTTGCAGGAGTCGAGTAACAGCTTCAGACCCCACCTCTTCACTGTTCTAAGAGATTTATCGTACCTCTCCTTCAAGCTATGTATGGATCCTGCCTCCACTACATCACTGTCCAGATTGTTCCACTTCCTGACATCTCTATGATTGAAGAAATACTTTCTAACATCCCTGTGGCTCATTTGAGCTTTCAACTTCCAGCTGTGACCCCTTGTTGCTGTGTCCCATCTCTGAAACATTCTATCCCTATCCACCTTGTCAGTTCCACTCAGTATTCTATATGTTATCATGTTCCCCTCCTATCCCTCCTGTCCTCCACTATCCTCAGGTTGATTTCCTTTACCCTCTTCTCAATGGACACGCCCCTAAGCTCTGGGACTAGTCTTGTTGCAACCCTTTGCACTTTCTCTAATTTCTTAACGTGCTTGATCAGGTACATTTTGTAATCAGATGTTTGGTAAGTTGAGGGAGGAAGAAGAATAGTTAAGGATGGAATGTGGAAAAAGGGTGGGTGAGGATATGGGTAATAAAAGTAAGTGGTTCAACCACTTTGTGTATATTAATTAAGGTGTGTGTGTGCTGTTATTATACATGATACGACTCACAAAATCGTAATGACACGATTGCAAACACACCATGCCAAGGGTGGGGTTGGAACCCGTAGTCAGAGAGCCTAAAAACTCTCATGTTGACGGCTTTGAAGGGACTTGAGCTAGAGTTCGTCATGGCCATGCTAGCGGGAGATTCGTCTGTAAAAACTTGCATTTGTGGACACAATGGTGCCTATGCTAACCTTCCAATGGTGTAGAAATATACCTAGTTGGATGAATCTTATTGAAGCTAGCTGGTCCAGTGGCTAACGCGACGGTCTGGAATTTTGAGACTCTGACCGCGGGTTCAAACCCCACCCGTGGTATGGTTTATACATGATAATCACAGAATGGAGTATAACGCACTGCCCATCAGCGGAGCTTGATCAAGCGTGAGTTCCATATTGGTGAAGTATGCTCCAATATAAGCCTGACGCACACAGTGTACAGTGTCTTGAGTGACGACTTAGTGTCGAAACACTATTCTTAGGTTTGCTAGGCGCCCATATGCCGCAGCAGTTATTTGGTTGATGCGAGTCTCAGGAGATTTGCCCGGTATGATACCCAAAGATCCCTTTTTCCAGAAAGAGGTTTGCAGCCTTTGGCTCCATAGCCTGTACTCTGGTTTTCTTTGACCTTCCCCAATCTTCATGACTTTGCACTTGGTGGTGTTAAACTCCAGGAGCCAATTATTAGACAAGGTATGTGTTACAAAAAACGCGATTCAAAAAGCTTAGAGATCTCCAGTGAATACTAGAAAGGACTGCCCTTCTAGCATCCAGCCTGTTACTGGGTTTTCGTAACAATTAGTCAGTATCCTTGTCCAATTATCCATTAGAATTCAGCATGATTCAATAGTGCTTCAGGATTACAACTGGTAGGCTACTAACTAGAGAAATTAAAATTTAATAAATTTATTAGTCATTAAGTTGTCTAGGCGTATATCAAATTAAATTAAATTATTCACAGTAATTAAAATAATATCACTTCTCTCGTGTACAATATTATTGTGCTGAAAGCACATATCACATTTATAATTCTTAAGTACCGTCTGGTACATTAACATTTAATAAGATATTATAAAAATGTACAAGTTTGTGTGTAAGTGTGTAAGTGCTCTTAGTAGTTCACTATGTTTCACGACTCGACTAGACTTAAATAAGTGACTGACAAAGTCCTCAAATAAACTAACTTCTTGACCAACTGGCAGTCAGAACAGTCTGCTTGAACAATAAAAAGAATGCTAAGCCCAATAGCAATACAACAAGCAACTGCGACACAATCAGGACAAGGAGATAATATAACGACACTAAGTAGGGACCATCAGCAGATCCTCCACAAAAGTCACAAAACTCCCATACTACTGAATCTAAGTTCAGCATAAGACAATCCCCGACTGTGATAATACACAGATACCAGTACAAGTTAGGTCAGAAGCTACTGCTCAGGACCTGAGTTGTTTAGAGTGTCTATGCGACACACAACCTCAGTACAAAGTAGAAAATCACTAAGTCTATACAATGTTCTGTGAACAGAGTCTCCAGAACTAACAAAAATAATGAGACAGACGATCTGTCCAACCACCAAGAGAGTCTAGACCAGACTGAATTCTTCAGGCGAGGTGAGGACACCTCCCCCTCGATCACGTGATAGCTCCGTGGACAGTACTGCCCAGCAACAGAAGCCAGCAGAATAACGAGCAGAGCGATAATTACAGTAGTTAGACAATCAAGACTTGAACTGAGCACATAATATGTTACATCCTACCTCACAAAAGGAAGCTAAGTCAAATAATAATATAAAGCAATACATTTACGATTTAGCTATTATCGCAAATACAAGCAACATAAAATTATATGAAAAGGTAATAATTATATATATACATATTAATCATTGCAAGCCATTCAGGGGTTGCAACAGTATGCAACCTGTCCACATGCACAAATAACCCGCTCATAGGAAAGAGAAAAGCTTACGACTACGTTTCGGTCCGACTTGAACCGAACAAGTACCTGATCCTCGTCCGCTTGAATTCTATGCATTAGCTTCACATTGTTTGTAAAGAGGGACACCTCTGAATCTATCCCTACTTTCATGTCATTCACGTATACCAGAAACAGCACTGGCCCTAGAAATGGTCCTTGTGGAACCACGGTCGACACACACGCCCAGTCGGACACCTTCACATGTACCATCAATCGTTATTTCCATCCTGTCAAGTATTCCCTGATTCATTGCAGTGTCTTTCCTGGTATTCCTGCCTGCTCCTCTGTTTCTTGTGCTAATCTTTTACGTGGAATCGTGCTAAAAGTCTTCTTACACTCCAAGAAATTGTAGTCTACTCACCACTCTCTCTTATGTCTTACCTATGTTACCTTGTAATAAAACCCTACCCTGGAACAGTACTGGTTATCACGTATAAGCTCGTTCCTTTCTAGGTGCTCCACCAGTCTTCTGATAATCTTCTCCACGATTTTGCATACTCTACATGTCAGTGACACTGGTCTGTGGTTTAATGCTGCCTGTATGTCTCCTTTCTTAAAAACTGGAAATACATTTGTTATCTTCCACACCGCAGGTAATTGTCCTGTTTCCATAGTATTGAAAATTGTTGTTAGTGGCACACACAGTGCCTATGCTCCCTCTCTCTCAGGACCCATGTAGAGATGTTCGGTCCCACCGCCTGTGAGGTATCTAGTTAGCTTAGCAGGCTCTTCACTTCCTCCTCGGTTGTGTGTAGTGTGTCCAGCACTTGTTGGTGTACCCTGCCTTCCCAGTTTGCTGGAAGCTTTTTTACCTGGTTCTTGACCTTTTTTCTTCCTGTTGTGACTGTACAACAGCTTGGGGTCAGATTTGACTTTCGATGCTATGTCGTTGACGTATTGCCGCTTGGCCTCCCTCCTTATCCATGCATATTCGATTTTGGCTCTTCTACTCATCTCCTCAGTTTCGTGGGTCCTGTCTTTTGTACTTTTTTCCTTCCCTAGTGTATCTAGCTTTGGTTTCTCTACATCTTTGGGGGAACCAAGAGCTCGTTTTGGTCATCCCATTGCTTCTGGTGCCCTTGTGTACCAGCTTTTCCTCTGCCTTCATGCACTTTGTGGTCACGTGATCCATCATTTTGTTACTTCTACTAGGTATACTCACCTATTTGTGATTACAGAGGTCCAGTCATAGCTCCTGGCCCCACCTCTTCACTGGTCGCTACTAGGTCCACTCTCTCCCTGCTCCATAAGCTTCATCATGCCTCTTCCTGAAGCTATGTATGGGTCTTGCCTCCACTACATCACTCTCCAGACTGTTCCACTTCCCGACAACTCTGTGACTGAAGAAGTACTTCCTAACATCCCTGTGACTCATCTGGGTTCTCAGCTTCCAGTTGTGACCCCTTGTTGCTGTGACAATTCCTCTTAGTGTTGTCACGCTGGGTTCCCTTAACCTCTCCTCGTAGAACCAACCCCTCAGCTCCGGGACTAGCCTTGTTGCAAATCTAATTTCTTGGCTTGTTTGATCAGGTGTGGGTTCTATAGTGGCGCTGCATGTTTCAATATGGACCTGACGTACACGGTGTAGTGTCGTGAGGGACTCCATTCCTTGATGACGAAACGCTATTGTCAGGCGCCCGTATGCTACAGCAGCTATTTGGTTAATATGCGCCTTAGGAGATGTGCTCTATATGATACTCACCCCAAGATCCTTTTTCTTGAGTGAGTTTTGGAGCCATTGACCTCTTAGGTTGTACTCCGTCTGCGGTCTCCTTAGTCATTCCACAAACTTTATAACTTTGCACTTGCTGGGATAAACTCCAGAAGCCAGTTGTTGGACCAGCCTTACAGTCTGTCCAGATCCCTTGAGTGTGAGAGTGAGCGTGTTGAGGGTGTACTCACCTATCTGTGGGGTCAAGGGTCGATTCATAGCTCCTGGCCACGCCTCTTCGCTGACTGCTACTAGGTCCTCTCTCTCCCTGCTCCATGAGCTTTATCAAACCTCGTCTTAAAACTATGTATAGTTCATGCCTCCACTACGTTACTTTCTAGGCTATTCCACTTTCTGACAACTCTGTGACTGAAGAAATACTTCTTAACATCCCTTTGACTCATAGGAGTCTTCAACTTCCAATTGTGACCCCTTGTTTCTGTGTCCCATCTCTGGAACATCCTGTCTATGTCCACCTTGTCAATTCCTCGCAGTATTTTATATGTCGTTATCATGTCTTCCCTGACCCTTCTGTCCTCCAGTGTCGTCAGGCCGATTTCCTTTAACCATTTTTCGTGGACAATTCTCTCATCTCTGGGACTAGTTTTGTTGCAAGCCTTTGCACTTTCCCTAATTTCTTGACGTGCTTGACCAGGTATGGATTCTAAACTGGTGCTGCATACCCCAATATGGGCCTGACGTATATGGTGAACAGAGTCTTGAACGATTCCTTACTGAGGTATCGGAACGCTATTCTCAGGTTTGCCAGACGCCCGTATGCTACAGCAGTTATCTGACTGATGTGCGCCTCAGATGTGCTCGGTGTTATATTCACCCTCAGATCTTTTTCCTTGAGTGAGGTTTGCAGTCTTTGGCCACTAGACTATACTCTGTCTGCGGTCTTCTTTGCCCTTCCCCGATCTTCATAACTTCGCATTTGGCAGGGTTAAATTCAAGGTGCCAAGTTGCTGGACCAGGCTTGTAGCCTGTCCAGATCTCTTTGTACTCCTGCCTGATCCTCGACCGATTTATTTCTCCTTACTTCACATTTGCAAACAGGGGCACTTCTGAGACATTCCTTCTGTTAGGTCTTTCACATATACCAAAAACAGCACAGGTCCTAAGACTGACCCCTGTGGAACCCCGCTCTTCACAGGCGCCCACTCTGACACCTCGTCACGTACCATAACTTGTTGTTGCCTCCCTTTCAGACATTATCTGATATATTGCAGTGCCTTTCCTGTTATGCGTGCCTGATCCTTTAGCTTTTGCATTAACCTTTTGTGAGGAACTGTGTCGAATGCCTTCTTGCAGTCCAAGAAAATGCAGTCTATCCACCCCTCTCTCTTGTGTCTTACTTCTGTTACCTTGTCATAAAACTCCGGTATGTTTGTGACACAGGATTTTCCTTCCCTGAAATCGTGCCGGTTGTTGTTTATAAGCTTGACCTTTCTAGGTGCTCCACCACTCTCCTGATAATTTTCTCCATGACTTTGCATACTATACGCGCCAGTGACACAGGTGTGCAGCTTAATGCCTCGTTTGTCTCCTTTCATAGAAATGGGGACTACATTTGCCGTCTTCCATACCTCGGGTAGTTGTCCAGTTTCAAGGGATGTGTTGAAAATTGTGGTCAATGTCACACACAGCATCTCTGCTCCCTCTCTTAGGACCCACGGAGAAATGTTGTCCTGTCCCATCGCCTTTGAGGCATCAAGGTCACTTAACAGCTTTTTCACCTCCTCAGTTGTGTGTATTTCATCCAACACTTGTTGGTATATCCGTTGTTGGTGTCCCCCTCTATTCTGTCTTCCCAGTGTCCTTCCTGTCTCCACTGTAAATACTTCCTTAAATCTCGTGTTGAGCTCACATACCTTTTGATCGCTTCTTATGAGCTCTCCACCTTTCCTCAAACTGATTACCTGGTCTTTGACTGTTGTCTTCCTCCTAATGTGGCTATGCAGCAGTTTCGGGTCAGACTCGACTTTCGATGCTATGTTGTTTTCGTACTGTCGCTGGGCCTCCCTCCTTATCTTTGGATACTCGTTTCTGGCGCTTGTGTGTGTGTGTGTGTGTGTGTGTGTGTGTGTGTGTGTGTGTGTGTGTGTGTGTGTGTGTGTGTGTGTGTGTATTCACCTAGTTGTGATTGCAGAGGTCGATTCACAGCTCCTGGCCCCGCCTCTTCACTGGTCACTACTGGGTCACTCTTCTTGCTCCATGAGCTAATTTATCATACCTATACAAATAACCCGCACATAGAAGAGAGAGCTTACAACGGGTTATTTGTGTATCGTTCCAGTCACGGTATTGTGCCCTTTTTTTTTTATCATATCTCTTCTAATAGCTATGTATGGATCCTGCCTCCACTACATCGCTTCCCAAACTATTCCATTTCCTGACAACTCTGTGACTGAAGAAATACTTCTTAACATCCCTGTCTTCTGTGTCTTCAACTTCCAACTGTGTCCCATCTCTAGAACATTCTGTCTCTGTCCACCTTGTCAATTCTTCTCAGTATTTTATGCCGTTATAATGTCCTCCCTTTCTCTCCTGTACTCCAGTGTTGTCAGATCGATTTTCCTTAACCTCTCCTCATAGGACATACCCTTTAGCTCCGGGACTAGTCTTGTTGCAAACCTATGCATTTTCTTAATTTTCTTTACGTGCTTGGCTAAGTGTTCCAAACTGGTGCTGCATACTCCGATATGGGCATAACGTACACTGTGTACAGGGTCCTGAACGATTCCTTATTAAGATATCGGAATGCTGTTCTTAGGTTTGCTAGGCGTCCGTATGCCGCAGAAGTGATTAGGTTGATGTGCTCCTCAGGAGATGTGCCTGGTGTTATACTCACTCCAAGATTTTTTTCCTTGAGTGAGGTTTGTAGTCTCTGACCGCCTAGATTGTGCTCCGTCTGCTGTCTTCTTTGCCCTTCCCAAATCTTCATGACTTTGCACTTGGTGGGGTTGAACTCCAGGAGCCAGTTGCTAGAGCAGGCCTGTAGCCTGTCCGGATCCCTTTGTAGTTCTGCCTGGACCTCGTCCGATTGAATTCTTCTCATCAACTTCACATCTGCAAACAGGTACACTTCGGAGCCTACTTCCGTCATGTCGTTCACAAATACCAGAAACAGCACTGGTCGCAGGACTGACCCCTGTGGAACTCCTCCACTCGTCACAGGTGCCCACTCTGACACCTCGCCACGTACCATGACTCGCTGTTGTCTTCCTAACAGGTATTCCCTGATCCATTGTAGCGCCTTCCCTGTTATATACTCCAAGAGATGTGCGTCACTCGGGGTATATATTTCTCAGTGTTATATATACATCGAGAGTTATATATCAATCAAGAAATGTGTATTTTTTAGTGTATATTCACCGAGGAGCGTATATCACTTAATGCGTTTACAAAGAGAATTACGGTGCCCCGTGGCCTGGTGACAAAACCTCTCGTTTCACACGGTGAGGGTCCGAGTTCAATCCTCGGCGAAGGGGTGGAAACTTTGGACGTGTTTCCTTACACCTATGTTCATCAATCAGTAAAATGGGTACCTGAGTGCTAGTGGACTGGTGTGGGTCACATCCTGGGTGTTAGTGGACTGGTGTGGGTCGCATCCTGGGACAAAATTGACCTAATTTGCGGGAAATGCTCAGCATAACAAGCGACTTTTTATATAGTAGTATGTCACTGATGTCAACTATGGTCTGTATACCTTGTACATGTACTTGTATACCTTGTACATGTACTTGTATACCTTGTACATGTACTTGTATACCTTGTACATGTACTTGTATACCTTGTACATGTACTTGTATACCTTGTACTTGTACTTGTATACCTTGTACATGTACTTGTATACCTTGTACATGTACTTGTATACCTTGTACATGTACTTGTATACCTTGTACATGTACTTGTATACCTTGTACATGTACTTGTATACCTTGTACATGTACTGGTAGTAAATATAGATATTATTATTTTAAAGTATTCCTGACTGAAGGTGTACAGATGACATGCAGCGTTAATGACCCTGTGTTACTGTAAGACTTTAAACCTAATTAACCAGACCTCTGGCAAGATAGAGTACATGAGGTGCTAAGAAATTCATTATCCACACCATCACATAATGGGTGTAACAGGACGACTCAAGGTCTACCAGTACAAATAAGAAATTCATATCTCTCATCTTTCCTCACGAAGCTGCTTCATAAGTGAGACATTTGAGCCAGTTTCTCTTCTGATCCACGCCCTGTATGCTATTAGACCTGCTGGAGTCTCCTTAGTGAGACACTCGTGGCAATTACTCTTATCCAGATCAACGCTACGTATGCTTCCAGACCTGCTGAAACTTCTTCCATACCTGATGGACTCTCCATCCAAAAAAGCTGGAACCTCCTTCCTTAGTGAGACACACGTGGCAGTTACCCTTATCCAGATCAACGCTACGTATGCTTCCAGACCTGCAGAAACTCCTTCCACACCTGATGGATTCTCCATCCAAAACTGCTGGAATCTTTCTTAGTGAGACACTTGCGGCAGTTTCTACTCTCCAGATCCAAACCCTTTCTGTTTCCAGAACTGCTGAGGGCTCTGTCTAGATTTGCTAAAATATCTTGCCTATGTAAGATACTTGTGTCAATTTCATCTACCCAAATCCACACCTTTTCTGCTTTCAGATTTGCTGAAGTCTTCTTGCAGATCTGCTGGAATCTTTAAAATTACGAACATGCATCTATTGTAGCTGTACTGAACTGAAAAAAAATCAAGTTTAGCTGGCAAATGTTGCAGAGAAGTATAGCAAGGAGACACAGATTGTAGAACAATATTATAATGCGATAATGTTTCCCGCTGTGTTAAGCTTTATCAATACATGATAAGACTCTGCACATAAGAAAACATTGGTAGATTAAAGACTTAATTTGTAAAAAAGAGGTATCTCATTATATATCCAAACTGTACCGTCATAAAGCAGGAAACATCATTATTTCATGTTACATGATGCAGGGACTGTTGCAGGGACTGATGCAGGGACTGATGCTGGGACTGATGCAGGGGCTGATACTGGGACTGATGCAGGGGCTGATGCAGGGATTGATGCAGGGACTGATGCTGGGACTGATGCAGGGGCTGATGCTGGGACTGATGCAGGGAGTGATGCAGGGACTGATGCAGGGGCTGATGCTGGGACTGATGCAGGGATTGATGCAGGGACTGATGCTGGGACTGATGCAGGGATTGATGCAGGGACTGATGCAGGGACTGATGCAGGGACTGATGCAGGGACTGATGCAGGGAGTGATGCAGGGACTGATGCAGGGGCTGATGCAGGGATTGATGCAGGGACTGATGCTGGGACTGATGCAGGGGCTGATGCAGGGATTGATGCAGGGACTGATGCTGGGACTGATGCAGGGGCTGATGCTGGGACTGATGCAGGGAGTGATGCAGGGACTGATGCAGGGGTTGATGCTGGGACTGATGCAGGGATTGATGCAGGGACTGATGCTGGGACTGATGCAGGGATTGATGCAGGGACTGATGCAGGGACTGATGCAGGGACTGATGCAGGGACTGATGCAGGGAGTGATGCAGGGACTGATGCAGGGGCTGATGCTGGGACTGATGCAGGGAGTGATGCAGGGACTGATGCTGGGACTGATGCAGGGATTGATGCAGGGACTGATGCAGGGACTGATGCAGGGACTGATGCAGGGACTGATGCAGGGTCTGATGCAGGGAGTGATGCAGGGACTGATGCAGGGGCTTATGCAGGGAGTGATGCAGGGAGTGATGCAGGGGCTGATGCTGGGACTGATGCAGGGATTGATGCAGGGACTGATGCAGGGACTGATGCAGGGACTGATGCAGGGACTGATGCAGGGACTGATGCAGGGACTGATGCAGGGACTGATGCAGGGGCTGATGCAGGGAGTGATGCAGGGACTGATGCAGGGGCTGATGCTGGGACTGATGCAGGGATTGATGCAGGGACTGATGCAGGGACTGATGCAGGGACTGATGCAGGGACTGATGCAGGGACTGATGCAGGGACTGATGCAGGGACTGATGCAGGGACTGATGCTGGGACTGATGCAGGGACTGATGCAGGGACTGATGCAGGGACTGATGCAGGGACTGATGCTGGGACTGATGCAGGGACTGATGCAGGGACTGATGCAGGGACTGATGCAGGGTAGGCCGCCACGTACCTGGAACTGGTAGCTGCCCTATACAGGATAATTCTAAATTTACTGAATCACTGATATTTTTA
>NW_027195114.1:105000-317500 GCF_038502225.1 Cherax quadricarinatus
GAAACGTTTCGCCACACAGTGGCTTCATCAGTCCATCAATCTTGAATTGGCCAGAGGTGTTAGGAGACTTGAAATATGTGTCTCACACTCAGGAATGCAATTAGATCTTTGCAGATGTGCAAGAAACGAACTAGCAACTTGCTGGAATAGAATTTGAAAACACCTGTGCAAAAAAATCATTAGAAATTTTAATAATTACAATAAACTAAAAAAAATAAATAGTCAAACGTAAGTAAATGACTCATATACCAAAAAAAAAAATTGCTTTTATTGGGACAAGGTTTCGCTCTGAATAATCAAGACACGTTTCGCTCAGCACGGCAAAGATTTTGTCCCAATAAAAACTTGCATTGTAACCAGTATCTTTTTTTCATATTTAACAACACTAGACACCATGGACATGATCTCTCCTACTGAAACTACAAGTTACGAGGAAAATAAAAAGTATATTCACATATACTAAGGCAGGTATATTCACAAACATGAAGGTATATTCACAAACATGAAGGTATATTCACAAACATGAAGGTATATTCACAAACATGAAGGTATATTCACAAACATGAAGGTATATTCACAATCATGAAGGTATATTCACAATCATGAAGGTATATTCACAAACATGAAGGTATATTCACAAACATGAAGGTATATTCACAAACATGAAGGTATATTCACAAACATGAAGGTATATTCACAAACATGAAGGTATATTCACAAACATGAAGGTATATTCACAAACATGAAGGTATATTCACAAACATGAAGGTATATTCACAATCATGAAGGTATATTCACAATCATGAAGGTATATTCACAAACATGAAGGTATATTCACAAACATGAAGGTATATTCACAAACATGAAGGTATATTCACAAACATGAAGGTATATTCACAAACATGAAGGTATATTCACAAACATGAAGGTATATTCACAAGTGCTAAGGTTCTTTCTTCGGTTACTGAAGCCTCTTTCTTCGGTTACTGAAGCCTCTTTCTTCGGTTACTGAAGCCTCTTTCTTCGGTTACTGAAGCCTCTTTCTTCGGTTACTGAAGCCTCTTTCTTCGGTTACTGAAGCCTCTTTCTTCACTTACTGAAGCCTCTTTCTTCACTTACTGAAGCCTCTTTCTTCACTTACTGAAGCCTCTTTCTTTAGTTACTGAAGCCTCTTTCTTCACTTACTGAAGCCTCTTTCTTTAGTTACTGAAGCCTCTTTCTTCACTTACTGAAGCCTCTTTCTTCACTTATTGAAGCCTCTTCCTTCACTTATTGAAGCCTCTTCCTTCACTTATTGAAGCCTCTTCCTTCACTTATTGAAGCCTCTTCCTTCACTTATTGGAGCCTCTTCCTTCACTTATTGAAGCCTCTTCCTTCACTTATTGAAGCCTCTTCCTTCACTTATTGAAGCCTCTTCCTTCACTTATTGAAGCCTCTTCCTTCACTTATTGAAGCCTCTTCCTTCACTTATTGGAGCCTCTTCCTTCACTTATTGAAGCCTCTTCCTTCACTTATTGAAGCCTCTTTCTTCAGCTCTACTATCGTGCTCCTTCATGTTTCAAAGCTTTCTTGTTTAACTAGTAAAGAATATTCATTCGCTCCTTCAATCCTCCAGCATTACTCTCAGGAAGAGTGAAGATTTATTCTCGTACTTGTACCCAGACTCACTGTGATACAATGACTCTGGGTGAAATGGACTAATTTCCTGAAGAGAAGTGCACAAGTTAGACGAACTACAACATTCAGTAACTTTCCGCACCTGTGTCTTCTCCCTGAGGTCGACTCAAGCTGCTAGCGGCACCGACATTCAAATTAATTGATAGTATATTCATGCAAGAGGCAGCGGGTAGGACTGATGGCCCACGCACAGGTTTGGTGCTCAATATGCTGGCTCCTGGGATACATAATTTTCAGATAATCATGTCTTATATATCTCAATTACATGGCCAACATCGGACATTCAATTTTAAGGTTATGACTTTAGAAGGTCCTCGCCTTCAGCACCGTTTCTCTCATGCACATACTGGCGTTGCAGCATCATGGGGTCCTCGTCTTCAGCACCGTTTCTCTCATGCACATACTGGCGTTGCAGCATCATGGGGTCCTCGTCTTCAGCACCGTTTCTCTCATGCACATACTGGCGTTGCAGCATCATGAGGTCCTCGTCTTCAGCACCGTTTCTCTCATGCACATACTGGCGTTGCAGCATCATGAGGTCCTCGCCTTCAGCACCGTTTCTCTCATGCACATACTGGCGTTGCAGCATCATGAGGTCCTCGTCTTTAGCACCGTTTCTCTCATGCACATACTGGCGTTGCAGCATCATGGGGTCCTCGTCTTCAGCACCGTTTCTCTCATGCACATACTGGCGTTGCAGCATCATGAGGTCCTCGTCTTTAGCACCGTTTCTCTCATGCACATACTGGCGTTGCAGCATCATGAGGTCCTCGTCTTTAGCACCGTTTCTCTCATGCACATACTGGCGTTGCAGCATCATGAGGTCCTCGTCTTCAGCACCGTTTCTCTCATGCACATACTGGCGTTGCAGCATCATGAGGTCCTCGTCTTCAGCACCGTTTCTCTCATGCACATACTGGCGTTGCAGCATCATGAGGTCCTCGTCTTCAGCACCGTTTCTCTCATGCACATACTGGCGTTGCAGCATCATGGGGTCCTCGTCTTCAGCACCGTTTCTCTCATGCACATACTGGCGTTGAAGCATCATGAGGTCCTCGTCTTTAGCACCGTTTCTCTCATGCACATACTGGCGTTGCAGCATCATGAGGTCCTCGTCTTCAGCACCGTTTCTCTCATGCACATACTGGCGTTGCAGCATCATGGGGTCCTCGTCTTCAGCACCGTTTCTCTCATGTACATACTGGCGTTGCAGCATCATGGGGTCCTCGTCTTCAGCACCGTTTCTCTCATGCACATATTGGCGTTGCAGCATCATGGGGTCCTCGTCTTCAGCACCGTTTCTCTCATGCACATACTGGCGTTGCAGCATCATGAGGTCCTCGTCTTCAGCACCGTTTCTCTCGTGCACATACTGAGGCTGCAACATCATGAGGTCCTCGTCTTCAGCACCGTTTCTCTCATGCACATACTGGCGTTGCAGCATCATGAGGTCCGCTTGTCTAACAGTTGTTTCTTTCCGGTTCGTTTTCAACAGAGAATTGTATTTTATATATGGATTGTTATGCTGATTTTATTTTCCTGCTTATGTACAAATAATATTGACCCATCTACAACAACTTTCAATACGAAGTCTCTCAATTCTTGGCAGAATATTCGGCTCACAATCGAAAAAAAAGTGAATTTGATTTCCAGGCTTCGTAAGAGGTATGAGAAATCTGCTGTTTTTACTCACCTAACAGAAAACAGGTACACATTGGGTGTCCCGTGGTTCGGTTAGCAACGTTTACGCCCCACACACAGTGTCCGTGGTTCAATCTGCTGTCTTTGTTCACCTAACAATAAGTAGGTACCTGGGTGTTAGTCGACTGTTGTGGGTCACATCCTGGAGGACAAGATTAAAACACCATATTGGAAATAAGACAGTCGTCGATGACAGACTGGCTTTAAGGTTATCCTGGTAAAAATCCGAGAAAAATCTTGTTTTGAGCGTTAATCTCCTAATATCTGATGCCTCTGATCATCCAGAATTAAATAGGTATCTGGGTGCTAATTAAAGACCTTTTGCTCGCTTGTCTCTGTTCACCTAGCATTGATCAGGTACCTAAACAATGTTGTCTTGAAGAGCAAAGAGTCACAATACCTTGGCTGGAACAATACACAAATAACCCGCACTTAGACTGAAACTTCTGACAACGTTTCGGTCGTACTTTGGCCACTAACGAGTCACTAAAGTCAAAGTCGGGTCGAAACATCGTTTTAAGTTTGTCCAAGTGAAGGATATTTGTAAATATACTTGTTGTCCTCGTTCTCCTAGCAGTAAATCGCTGTGTTAGCGGACTATTGTGGGTGATATCTTGGGAATGCTAGCATACCTTAGGTACCTGGAACATACCTGGGGAGAGTTTCGGGGGTCAACGCCCCCGCGGCTCGGTCTGAGATCAGGCCTCGTGGGGGACAGGATCTGATCAACGAAGCTGTTACTGCTGGCCTCACTCAAACTGACGTACGAACCATATCCCGGTTAGTCAGATACTGACTTTAGATGTCTGTCCAGTGCCTTCTTGAAGACAGCCAGGGGCCTATTGGTAATCCCCTTTATGTATGCTGGGAGGGGCAATTGAACAGTCTTGAGCCCCGGGTACGAAATAAACAGAGGCAGGGCAACAGCACACAGCCTGTCAGTGAGGTAACAGCACACAGCCTGTCAGTGAGGTAACAGCACACAGCCTGTCAGTGAGGTAATAGCACACAGCCTGTCAGTGAGGTAACAGCACACAGCCTGTCAGTGAGGTAATAGCACACAGCCTGTCAGTGAGGTAACAGCACACAGCCTGTCAGTGAGGTAATAGCACACAGCCTGTCAGTGAGGTAACAGCACACAACCTGTCAGTGAGGTAATAGCACACAGCCTGTCAGTGAGGTAACAGCACACAGCCTGTCAGTGAGGCAACAGCACACAGCCTGTCAGTGAGGTAACAGCACACAGCCTGTCAGTGAGGTAACAGCACACAGCCTGTCAGTGAGGTAACAACACACAGCCTGTCAGTGAGGTAAGAGCACACAGCCTGTCAGTGAGGTAATAGCACACAGTCTGTCAGTGAGGCAATAGCACACAGCCTGTCAGTGAGGTAACAGCACACAGCCTGTCAGTGAGGTAATAGCACACAGCCTGTCAGTGAGGTAACAGCACACAGCCTGAATGCCTGTAGATGAAATGAGGAAGGATAGCAGTTCTTAACCTGTAAATAAACTGAGATAGGATAACTTGTAAACGAATTAAGGTAGGAAAAGGATGTCACAGTTAGTAACTTGAAGTTGGATAAATCTTCTTAGAAGCCCATAAATTCACTGGTGATGCAGTGCTAAGTATCAGTGATTAAGTAACCCTAGGAGTACTAGTGACGGTAACAGTGATTAAGCCCAGGAGTACTAGTGATGGTATTATTAAGCCCAGGAGTACTAGTGATGGTATTATTAAGCCCAGGAGTACTAGTGATGGTATTATTAAGCGCAGGAGTACTAGTGATGGTATCATTAAGCCCATGAGTACTAGTGATGATATCAATAAGCCCAGGAGTACTAGTGATGGTATCAGTGATTAAGTAAGCCCAGGAGTACTAGTGATGGTATCAGTGATTAAGTAAGCCCAGGAGTACTAGTGATGGTATCAGTGATAAAGTAAGCCCAGGAGTACTAGTGATGGTATCAGTGATAAAGCCCAGGAATACTTGTGATGGTATCAGTGATGCATCAACCACTGGTGTACCAGTGTTGGTATCATTGATGAAGCAACACTGGTGTACCAGTGTTGGTACCAGTGATGAAGCAACACTGGTGTACCAGTGTTGGTACCAGTGATGAAGCAACACTGGTGTACCAGTGTTGGTACCAGTGATGAAGCAACATTGGTGTACCAGTGTTGGTACCAGTGATGAAGCAACACTGGTGTACCAGTGTTGGTACCAGTGATGAAGCAACACTGGTGTACCAGTGTTGGTATCAGTAATGAAGCAACACTGGTACACCAGTGTTGGTATCAGTAATGAAGCAACACTGGTGTAACAGTGTTGGTATCAATGATGAAGCAACACTGGTGTACCAGTGTTGGTATCAGTAATGAAGCAACACTGGTACACCAGTGTTGGTATCAGTAATGAAGCAACACTGGTACACCAGTGTTGGTATCAGTAATGAAGCAACACTGGTGTACCAGTGTTGGTATCAGTAATGAAGCAACACTGGTACACCAGTGTTGGTATCAGTAATGAAGCAACACTGGTGTACCAGTGTTGGTATCAGTAATGAAGCAACACTGGTACACCAGTGTTGGTATCAGTAATGAAGCAACACTGGTGTACCAGTGTTGGTATCAGTAATGAAGCAACACTGGTGTACCAGTGTTGGTATCAGTAATGAAGCAACACTGGTACGCCAGTGTTGGTATCAGTAATGAGGCAACACTGGCACACCAGTGTTAGTATCAGTAATGAAGCAACACTGGTACACCAGTGTTGGTATCAGTAATGAAGCAACACTGGTGTACCAGTGTTGGTATCAGTGATAATTTACAAAAAGTGACACTATTTCACTTCGTGTTATGAGAAATATAAATGACTCGTGCAGTGAAACTGAATCATGAGTCAGGTATCACCTGACTCGTGCAGTGAAACTGGATCATGAGTCAGGTATCACCTGACTCATGCAGTGAAACTGGATCATGAGTCAGGTATCACCTGACTCATGCAGTGAAACTGAATCATGAGTCAGGTATCACCTGACTCATGCAGTGAAACTGAATCATGAGTCAGGTATCACCTGACTCATGCAGTGAAACTGAATCATGAGTCAGGTATCACCTGACTCATGCAGTGAAACTGAATCATGAGTCAGGTATCACCCGACTCATGCAGTGAAACTGAATCATGAGTCAGGTATCACCTGACTCATGCAGTGAAACTGAATCATGAGTCAGGTATCACCCGACTCATGCAGTGAAACTGGATCATGAGTCAGGTATCACCTGACTCATGCAGTGAAACTGAATCATGAGTCAGGTATCACCCGACTCATGCAGTGAAACTGAATCATGAGTCAGGTATCACCTGACTCGTGCAGTGAAACTGGATCATGAGTCAGGTATCACCTGACTCGTGCAGTGAAACTGGATCATGAGTCAGGTATCACCTGACTCATGCAGTGAAACTGGATCATGAGTCAGGTATCACCTGACTCATGCAGTGAAACTGGATCATGAGTCAGGTATCACCTGATTCACACAATATTACAATAGTTGTAACTTACGTTTTTAATTAAGTTTCGATTCGTTAAACCCGTGTGGGTCATCCAGCGCAAGGAATGGAGGCTCGATCCTCCGTCCTTTAAATAAGTTTGGATCCTACCGCTTAAGAGTGCTGGGGAATCGATGCATAGTCCACTAAATTAGTCACAAGTGCAACACTTGGGAATCTCTGTTGTGGAAACGTTTCGCCACATAGTGGCTTCCTCAGTCCAATTCAGAGAAGAATAGTTAAGATCAGAAGGAGACAGAGATAATCAGTCCCCTTTAATCTTCACTATTCTTCTTCGTATATGGCTGATGAAGCCACTGTGTGGCGAAACGTTTCCACAACAGAGATGCCCAAGTGTTGCTCATCTGTTAAAATCGTGAACTCATTCAGTACAATGAGTGGTGGAAGCTCGATCCTCTGTCTGTATAAGTGTGGAGGATCAATCCACCATTAGTTAAATCCGTGTGTGTTATTCGGCACCACATGAGCTGGAAGATCTGTCCTGTGAATAATTCAGCACAGGCAGTGGAGGCTCGATCCTCTGTCACTGGAATCACAGTTCATCAATCAGCATTCAGTCATGAAGTCGAACCTCCGTCACTAATCGTGAAGCATGCTGCCATACAGCCCTGTCAAACTTCCCCCATTATCTACCTGGTCAACCAAAGTGTTTCTCCCAGCATCTCGCAGACCCACATTTCCCTCATAGCCTGGTTGATCAAGCAGGCATTGATCCAGTTTGCTCTTCAAGACTTCCACCTTCGCCCCAGCTGGAGTATTAACCTCTGAACTTCAACATTACCATTAGATACCCGAGAGTCTTGTTTCTGTGGGATGGTAGTCTCTGTGTCATTCCAATGGTCTTGTTTCTGTGGGATGGTAGTCTCTGTGTCATTCCAATGGTCTTGTTTCTGTGGGATGGTAGTCTCTGTGTCATTCCAATGGTCTTGTTTCTGTGGGATGGTAGTCTCTGTGTCATTCCAATGGTCTTGTTTCTGTGGGATGGTAGTCTCTGTGTCATTCCAATGGTCTTGTTTCTGTGGGATGGTAGTCTCTGTGTCATTCCAATGGTCTTGTTTCTGTGGGATGGTAGTCTCTGTGTCATTCTAATGGTCTTGTTTCTGTGGGATGGTAGTCTCTGTGTCATTCCAATGGTCTTGTTTCTGTGGGATGGTAGTCTCTGTGTCATTCCAACGGTCTTGTTTCTGTGGGATGGTAGTCTCTGTGTCATTCCAATGGTCTTGTTTCTGTGGGATGGTAGTCTCTGTGTCATTCCAATGGTCTTGTTTCTGTGGGATGGTAGTCTCTGTGTCATTCCAATGGTCTTGTTTCTGTGGGATGGTAGTCTCTGTGTCATTCCAATGGTCTTGTTTCTGTGGGATGGTAGTCTCTGTGTCATTCCAATGGTCTTGTTTCTGTGGGATGGTAGTCTCTGTGTCATTCCAACGGTCTTGTTTCTGTGGGATGGTAGTCTCTGTGTCATTCCAATGGTCTTGTTTCTGTGGGATGGCAGTCTTTGTGTCATTCCAATGGTCTTGTTTCTGTGGGATGGTAGTCTTTGTGTCATTCCAATGGTCTTGTTTCTGTGGGATGGCAGTCTTTGTGTCATTCCAATGGTCTTGTTTCTGTGGGATGGCAATCTTTGTGTCATTCCAATGGTCTTGTTTCTGTGGGATGGCAGTCTTTGTGTCATTCCAATGGTCTTGTTTCTGTGGGATGGCAATCTTTGTGTCATTCCAATGGTCTTGTTTCTGTGGGATGGCAGTCTTTGTGTCATTCCAATGGTCTTGTTTCTGTGGGATGGTAGTCTTTGGGTCATTCCAATGGTCTTGTTTCTGTGGGATGGCAGTCTTTGTGTCATTCCAATGGTCTTGTTTCTGTGGGATGGCAGTCTTTGTATCATTCCAATGGTCTTGTTTCTGTGGGATGGCAGTCTTTGTGTCATTCCAATGGTCTTGTTTCTGTGGGATGGTAGTCTTTGGGTCATTCCAATGGTCTTGTTTCTGTGGGATGGTAGCCTTTGGGTCATTCCAATGGTCTTGTTTCTGTGGGATGGCAGTCTTTGTGTCATTCCAATGGTCTTGTTTCTGTGGGATGGTAGTCTTTGTGTCATTCCAATGGTCTTGTTTCTGTGGGATGGCAGTCTTTGTGTCATTCCAATGGTCTTGTTTCTGTGGGATGGCAGTCTTTGTGTCATTCCAATGGTCTTGTTTCTGTGGGATGGTAGTCTTTGTGTCATTCCAATGGTCTTGTTTCTGTGGGATGGCAGTCTTTGTATCATTCCAATGGTCTTGTTTCTGTGGGATGGCAGTCTTTGTATCATTCCAATGGTCTTGTTTCTGTGGGATGACAGTCTTTGTGTCATTCCAATGGTCTTGTTTCTGTGGGATGGCAGTCTTTGTATCATTCCAATGGTCTTGTATC
This sequence comes from Cherax quadricarinatus, assembly GCF_038502225.1. Lineage (NCBI taxonomy): Eukaryota > Metazoa > Arthropoda > Malacostraca > Decapoda > Parastacidae > Cherax > Cherax quadricarinatus. The sequence continues at coordinate 114,351 of NW_027195114.1, forward strand.
TGTGGGATGGCAATCTTTGTGTCTTTCCAATGGTCTTGTTTCTGTGGGATGGCAGTCTTTGTGTCATTCCAATGGTCTTGTTTCTGTGGGATGGTAGTCTTTGTATCATTCCAATGGTCTTGTTTCTGTGGGATGGCAATCTTTGTGTCATTCCAATGGTCTTGTTTCTGTGGGATGGTAGTCTTTGTGTCATTCTAATGGTCTTGTTTCTGTGGGATGACAGTCTTTGTGTCATTCCAATGGTCTTGTTTCTGTGGGATGGTAGTCTTTGTCTCATTCCAGTGGTCTTGTTTCTGTGGGACGGCAATCTTTGTGTCATTCCAATGGTCTTGTTTCTGTGGGATGGCAGTCTTTGTGTCATTCCAATGGTCTTGTTTCTGTGGGATGGCAGTCTTTGTGTCATTCCAATGGTCTTGTTTCTGTGGGATGGTAGCCTTTGGGTCATTCCAATGGTCTTGTTTCTGTGGGATGGCAGTCTTTGTGTCATTCCAATGGTCTTGTTTCTGTGGGATGGCAGTCTTTGTGTCATTCCAATGGTCTTGTTTCTGTGGGATGGTAGTCTTTGTGTCATTCCAATGGTCTTGTTTCTGTGGGATGGCAGTCTTTGTGTCATTCCAATGGTCTTGTTTCTGTGGGATGGTAGTCTTTGTGTCATTCCAATGGTCTTGTTTCTGTGGGATGGCAGTCTTTGTGTCATTCCAATGGTCTTGTTTCTGTGGGATGGCAATCTTTGTGTCATTCCAATGGTCTTGTTTCTGTGGGATGGCAGTCTTTGTGTCATTCCAATGGTCTTGTTTCTGTGGGATGGCAATCTTTGTGTCATTCCAATGGTCTTGTTTCTGTGGGATGGTAGTCTTTGTGTCATTCCAATGGTCTTGTTTCTGTGGGATGGTAGCCTTTGGGTCATTCCAATGGTCTTGTTTCTGTGGGATGGCAGTCTTTGTGTCATTCCAATGGTCTTGTTTCTGTGGGATGGTAGCCTTTGGGTCATTCCAATGGTCTTGTTTCTGTGGGATGGTAGCCTTTGGGTCATTCCAATGGTCTTGTTTCTGTGGGATGGCAGTCTTTGTGTCATTCCAATGGTCTTGTTTCTGTGGGATGGTAGCCTTTGGGTCATTCCAATGGTCTTGTTTCTGTGGGATGGTAGCCTTTGGGTCATTCCAATGGTCTTGTTTCTGTGGGATGGTAGTCTTTGTATCATTCCAATGGTCTTGTTTCTGTGGGATGGCAGTCTTTGTATCATTCCAATGGTCTTGTTTCTGTGGGATGGTAGTCTTTGGGTCATTCCAATGGTCTTGTTTCTGTGGGATGGCAGTCTTTGTGTCATTCCAATGGTCTTGTTTCTGTGGGATGGTAGTCTTTGGGTCATTCCAATGGTCTTGTTTCTGTGGGATGGCAGTCTTTGTATCATTCCAATGGTCTTGTTTCTGTGGGATGGTAGTCTTTGTGTCATTCCAATGGTCTTGTTTCTGTGGGATGGCAGTCTTTGTATCATTCCAATGGTCTTGTTTCTGTGGGATGACAGTCTTTGGGTCATTCCAATATGTAATGTATATACCCACTGCTTATATACAAATTACATATACAACAAAGTTCAAAGTGGACCTAGTAGCGTTCAGTGAAGAGGCGGGGCCAGGAGCTGAGTCTCGACCCCTGCAACCACAATTAGGTAAGTACCCTGGGCTGCTACACATACCCACTTGGTCTAGAAGATTCACCACCACCCCGGGGGCTCCATGACTCACAAACAGGATGTTCCAGAGATGGGTCACAGAAACAAGGGGTCACAATTGGAAGTTGAAGACTCAGATGAGTCACAGGGATGTTAGGAAGTATTTCTTCAGTCATAGAGTTGTCAGGAAGTGGAATAGTCTGGCAAGTGATGTAGTGGAGGCAGGAACCATACATAGTTTTAAAAAGAGGTATGATAAAGCTTACGGAGCAGGAAGAGGACCTAGTAGGGATCAGTGAAGAGGCGGGGCCAGGAGCTGAGTCTCGACCCCTGCAACCACAAGTAGGTGGTTATAAGAACTAGATGCATTACGGTCGCTCTGCAATCAGAGGAAGGTATCCCCGTATTGCACAACTACGGTCACCTGCATCTCAATGCACGCGAAGGCAGTACTAGAGTGCATAGTAATGCAATTTAGAAAATGAAAGTAGGGCTCTGGTGGCCTGGTGGTTAACGCTCTCGCTTCACACGGTGAGGGCCTGGGTTCGATTCCCAGCCAGAGTAGAAACATTGGACGTGTTTCTTTCCACCTGTTGTCTATGTTCCCCATCAGTAAAATGGGCACCTGGGTGTTAGTCGACTGGTGTGGGTCGCATCCTGGGACACTGACCTAAGGAGGCCTGGTCACAGACCGGGCCGCGGGGGCGTTGACCCCCGGAACTCTCTCCAGATAAACTCCAGATCACAAGTCCTCAAAGGGAAGCTAATATCCAAACTACTTCAATAATTATAGCAAATAGGAGACAGTATAAGTCTTCATCAAACCTGAGTTGGATTTGAGAAGGACCTGCCCAGTATGGGTCAATAGGCCTATACTGTTCCTTAAAGAAAAAGATTATACAAAATTCTTCAGAATTTGCAAATTGTCATATACAACTTTCAACTTAAAAAAAATCTTACACCTAAGTCAGTTCCTGATCAGCCGGGCTGTGGCTCGTACGTTGGTTTGCGTGCAGCCAGCAGCAACAGCCTGGTTGATCAGGCTCTGATCCACCAGGAGGCCTGGTCACAGACCCGGCCGCGGGGGCGTTGACCCCCGGAACTCTCTCCAGGTAAACTCCAGGTAAGAAACATCGAAGTTTATGTATATAATAACAATCAAAATATTCTCATTAAAACCTAAAAACTAATTTATTTAATATAATTGGTGAATTAAAAGTGAGAGCGAAGGCCTAACTTTCTTTAATAAAGCCTATAAGAGGCTTCCTCCAGAAATTGATCTGAATCAGACGAATCCAAATTTGTAAACAACACCGCTAAAATAAACAAATTAAGCCTAAATAGCCATGACTTTTAGAATGTTTTCTATATGTAATACATCAGGATTAATAGGTTGAAACTGATTATAATAAAAAAAGAAGCGCTAAACCTACAAGGGTCATACAGCGCAGCTTTGAAACTGGCAAGTTGAGACATTTAGTAGGCCCGGTGGCCTGGTGGCTGAAGCTCCCGCTTCACACACGGAGGGTCTGGGTTCGATTCCCGGCGGGTGGAAACATTCCGACACGTTTCCTTACACCTGTTGTCCTGTTCACCTAGCAGCAAATAGGTACCTGGGTGTTAGTCGACTGGTGTGGGTCGCATCCTGGGGGACAAGATTAAGGACCCCAATGGAAATAAGTTAGACAGTCCTCGATGACGCACTGACTTTCTTGGGTTATCCTGGGTGGCTAACCCTCCGGGGTTAAAAATCCGAACGAAATCTTATCTTATCTTATCTTACTAAATGGAATTTTGTATCGTTTAATAAAATAGGCAAATTGGTACTTTTGTTGTCTAACATTATCCTTGCTTCCTGGAAAACATACCAGGGCAGACAGTTTGAAGACTATCAGGTGAGGCATTCTCCAGTTCTTTGCACTGGGGTAGCGTGACAGTGTCAGCGTGCCTCGTTGTGCTCCGGGTTTTTCTATTGTTTTCACGGTGGCTCTTACGTGCTAGAACTTTAATTTGTGTCATCAATCCTATACGATACATCCCTCTAGCGCCTGGAACCAATCTTGGGCGGAAAACATTATATACTGAGTCAAAAAAGGAGAATTAGTGTGCACTACCTAGCAGAGTTTACTGCCAGAGGGGAATCATAGGCCTGTGTTCCGTGTGAAAAAAATAATAATAATTGAACTTTGTGTCAGAGGAAAGAAAGTCTCCCTGATAACATTGAGTATACATAGTGTATAGTGTATACTACAGTGGCTCCCTAGTATATTGATGATAAAGGCTAAAGTGTCATTTGAAAACAGGTGAATTTGTAAATGAAGTGATAAGCCTATAGAGGCAGGTGCCAGAAGTCGCCAGAAACTTACCACAGGTCAGCTGTTTTTAATAATCTTCCTGGCCTGCTAGTGTACTCGCATATAATCTAGTGATACCAGTGAATAGCAGAATACAGTGTTGTAGTAGCAACTAACCAGTATTATAATGGTACTTAGTGAAGTGGAGTGACTTTCATTAGTTTCTTTTTTCTTGAATTACCAGACGTTACTGTGAATTTCATATAACCGTAGTTACCAGCGGTCGCAATATACACAACGAGAAGCAATTATTACTACAGAAAAAGCGTCCTTCCTCCAAAATTTGCACCAGTCAACTATAGTGATAATATAGCATTTATTGTGGTGGAGACGGAAAAAAAATAGAAAAGCTAGATACAGCGATTGATAAACAAGGGTGGAGGTCGACCGTTCGTCATTGTAGGAGTGCCAGCAGTCACCGGCTCTTCAACATGCAAGTTATACCTTTGTATTAATCAAATCACATATTACTCGGGTAGATAATTTCCAGTAGATCCTTCATGTGTTAGCTCAAATCACCGACCAGTATGGTTTAAATAGGTGACCCACTGATCAGATCAGATAGACTGGTCCGAACCCTTGACTGGTCCGGACCCTTGACTGGTCCGAACCCTTGACTGGTCCGAACCCTGGACTGGTTTCAAACGGTTTCGTTGTCCACTACCTAGCAGGTTATTAATAGAATATTCAAGAGGTTGCTAGTAGAATTGCGGTACATCAACCATTCAAATCATTATGAAGCTGTGTGTAGTCTGTTGTCAGTCAAACAAACGGGCTTCCACATGGATAAATTGTCATTTTTGTGGAAATTGGTGTCACGCCCCTTGTGCAGATATCCAAGAACTAGCTACAAGCAGTATTAAAACAGGGAAGTGTTTTTGGGTATGCCCAAATGAGATAAATCTGTGGACTAAAATCACAAGGGTATTAAAAGAGGTCAACATCAAAGCTGCTTTCATAGAAAACCTGGAAGCTTTCTACAACAGATGGGAACATAAAAAGTCTGGGCTGAATGGTACTGCCCTTGATACTGGCCATGTAGTCAGAAACTGTAAGGCTGGAGATGATGTCCTGGTAGTCAGTAAATGGGGGGCTGATAGTGCTGTCCTGGGAGACAGTAATGGTGAAGCTGGAGGTGCTGTCCTGGGAGACAGTAATGGTGAAGCTGGAGGTGCTGTCCTGGGAGACAGTAATGGTGAAGCTGGAGATGCTGTCCTGGGAGACAGTAATGGGGAAGCTGGAGATGCTGTCCTGGGAGACAGTAATGGTGAAGCTGGAGATTTTGTCCAGGTAGTCGGGAATTATACGCAGGAAGGAATACATATAAATGACCTCATAGGGGACAGGAGCCATAGTAGGGAAACAAGTGTAGTCAAAGATAAGATAAAACCAATATTGCAAACTAGAAATACCGCAGGAAATAGCAAACAAGAGGACTCCACTAGCAATAGTGAGGATATATTACCAAAAACAACTGGTGGGAGCTCCATTGTTGGTGCTAGGGAGGATAGAAGTAAGACAGGGAAACATGCACCAACAGGGAATACAGTCACAGAAACCCAAGGCAAACGGAAACCAAGCCTGTGCACATACTATGCACTCGGTATCTGCTGGCATGGGAAATCTGGAAAAACAGATGGGACGTGCAACTATGACCACCCTAGAAAATGCCATGCCCATATGACAACAGGAAAATGCAAACTCCCTTCCTGTAAGCTTTTTCACCCTGAACTGTGTACCTCTTCAGTACAGGAAAGACTGTGCTATAACTTAAATTGCCAGGCATACCATCTAAAGGGGACAAAAAGATACAAAACATCCAGGCCATGGGAAAACCTGGGTAGCCACAGCCACTCAAGAGGGAGAGGTTTTTTAGTGCCAGGAAGGAAAAAAACTGGCAGGAAATGGCAGAAATCGTACACCAAATCCAGTCATTCCTGGAGTGGAACCACAGTCGATGGCCTCCACTCCAAACCAACAGATACAGATACTAATGCCGGAAAAAAAATCCCCCCCCCCAGTACCAACAATACCACCAGTCCGATAACATTCTTCTTTGCAAATATACAGGGTCTAAAGCCAGCAACAAACATCAAAATACCTTTCATCCGTGGACTACTTGCAGAGGCAAAGGCAATGTTCGCGGCTTTCACTGAGACCCACATAAAGGATCACTTGGACAACGAAATATGGATCCCAGGTTACAACCTATACAGATTTGACAGAGTGAACAGGCAAAAGGGGAGGGGGGTTGGCCTGTACATTGCAGAGTCACTTGTTTGCACAGACCTGCTTAATGCCTCAAATGATGTAGTGGAAGTTTTAGCAGTAAAGGTCGAGAACCAAAACCTAGTCATTGTGGTAGTCTACAAGCCTCCGGATGCAACATCCCAGCAATTCCAGGAACAGCTGTTAAAAATTGACCACTGTCTAGAAAACCTTCCAGCTCCTGCACCCAACATCTTGCTCCTGGGGGATTTCAACTTAAGGCACCTAAAATGGAGGAATATAGCAAATAATATTGTTGCAGTAATAACACCAGGAGGCAGCTCTGATGAAAACTCACACTCACGCGAGCTTTTAAATCTCTGCACAAAATTCAATTTAAACCAGCAAATAATAGAGCCTACTAGACTGGAGAATATACTAGACCTCATCTTCACTAACAATGATGATCTGATAAGAAATGTCTCCATATCAAAAACAATATACTCAGATCACAACATAATTGAGGTTCAGTCATGTATGCGCGGAGCCCCAGACCGACATAATGAGATTAGTCACGAGGGAGCATTCACCAAATTCAACTTCAATAACAAAAACATAAAGTGGGACCAAGTAAACCAAGTCCTAACCGATATAAGCTGGGAAGATATACTAAGCAACACAGACCCCAACTTATGCCTAGAACAGATTAACTCGGTGGCACTCGATGTATGCACAAGGCTTATTCCTCTAAGAAAAAGGAGGAGTAGATGTAAAACAGAAAGAGACAGGCGCTCCCTTTACAGGCGACGGAAAAGAATAACAGAGCGGCTAAAAGAGGTCAATATATCTGAAATGCGTAGAGAGACACTGGTCAGAGAAATAGCAAGCATCGAACTTAAGCTAAAAGAATCCTTTAGGAGTCAGGAATCGCGGGAAGAACTAAAAGCCATAAATGAAATCGAAAGAAACCCAAAGTATTTCTTCTCCTATGCCAAATCAAAATCGAGAACAACGTCCAGTATTGGGCCCCTACTTAAACAAGATGGGTCCTACACAGATGACAGCAAGGAAATGAGTGAGCTACTCAAGTCCCAATATGACTCAGTTTTTAGCAAGCCGCTAACCAGACTGAGAGTCGAAGATCAAAATTAATTTTTTATGAGAGAGCCACAAAATTTGATTAACACAAGCCTATCCGATGTTATCCTGACGCCAAATGACTTCGAACAGGCGATAAATGACATGCCCATGCACTCTGCCCCAGGGCCAGACTCATGGAACTCTGTGTTCATCAAGAACTGCAAGAAGCCCCTATCACGAGCCTTTTCCATCCTATGGAGAGGGAGCATGGACACGGGGGTCGTCCCACAGTTACTAAAAGCAACAGACATAGCCCCACTCCACAAAGGGGGCAGTAAAGCAACAGCAAAGAACTACAGACCAATAGCACTAACATCCCATATCATAAAAATCTTTGAAAGGGTCCTAAGAAGCAAGATCACCACCCATCTAGAAACCCATCAGTTACACAACCCAGGGCAACATGGGTTTAGAACAGGTCGCTCCTGTCTGTCTCAACTATTGGATCACTACGACAAGGTCCTAAATGCACTAGAAGACAAAAAGAATGCAGATGTAATATATACAGACTTTGCAAAAGCCTTCGACAAGTGTGACCATGGCGTAATAGCGCACAAAATGCGTGCTAAAGGAATAACAGGAAAAGTCGGTCGATGGATCTATAATTTCCTCACTAACAGAACACAGAGAGTAGTCGTCAACAGAGTAAAGTCCGAGGCAGCTACTGTGAAAAGCTCTGTTCCACAAGGCACAGTACTCGCTCCCATCTTGTTCCTCATCCTCATATCCGACATAGACAAGGATGTCAGCCACAGCACCGTGTCTTCCTTTGCAGATGACACCCGAATCTGCATGACAGTGTCTTCCATTGCAGACACTGCAAAGCTCCAGGCGGACATCAACCAAATCTTTCAGTGGGCTGCAGAAAACAATATGAAGTTCAACGATGAGAAATTTCAATTACTCAGATATGGTAAACATGAGGAAATTAAATCTTCATCAGAGTACAAAACAAATTCTGGCCACAAAATAGAGCGAAACACCAACGTCAAAGACCTGGGAGTGATCATGTCGGAGGATCTCACCTTCAAGGACCATAACATTGTATCAATCGCATCTGCTAGAAAAATGACAGGATGGATAATGAGAACCTTCAAAACTAGGGAGGCCAAGCCCATGATGACACTCTTCAGGTCACTTGTTCTATCTAGGCTGGAATATTGCTGCACACTAACAGCACCTTTCAAGGCAGGTGAAATTGCCGACCTAGAAAATGTACAGAGAACTTTCACGGCGCACATAACGGAGATAAAACACCTCAATTATTGGGAGCGCTTGAGGTTCCTAAACCTGTATTCCCTGGAACGCAGGAGGGAGAGATACATGATTATATACACCTGGAAAATCCTAGAGGGACTAGTACCGAACTTGCACACGAAAATCACTCACTACGAAAGCAAAAGACTTGGCAGACGATGCACCATCCCCCCAATGAAAAGCAGGGGTGTCACTAGCACGTTAAGAGACCATACAATAAGTGTCAGGGGCCCGAGACTGTTCAACTGCCTCCCAGCACACATAAGGGGGATTACCAACAGACCCCTGGCAGTCTTCAAGCTGGCACTGGACAAGCACCTAAAGTCAGTTCCGGATCAGCCGGGCTGTGGCTCGTACGTTGGTTTGCGTGCAGCCAGCAGCAACAGCCTGGTAGATCAGGCTCTGATCCACCAGGAGGCCTGGTCACAGACCGGGCCGCGGGGGCGTTGTCCCCCGGAACTCTCTCCAGGTAATCTCCAGGTAACTCATTCCAACGATTTCAAGATTTTTAAGCAAAATGTTGCACTGATAAATATGCCAGCACACAAACTAAGCTGAATGGCCCCTACCTGATAGTAAGATAAATCACCCATTAAATATTCTAGCACTTCAGAAAGGTACATTTAAATATATTTAGAGTTATTAAAAGGAAATCAAAATTTCACACTAAGCATAAGAAATGGCAGACGTCAGCCCTAACACACTTAAATTTCACTTTCTTATATCGCCGAATTGTGAATTTTTATTGAATAAAGCTGTACAGCAGAGGGTTTTGCAAGTTATCAAAGCCATTCTAGGACACTGGGAATGTATAGTGGAACCTCGATATACGACCTTAATTAACTCCAGAAGGCTGTTCGAGTGCCGCTCCATTTCAGTATCGAACAAGTTCTTCCTAACCAATTTTCTGCTTGGTTGGATATTATCACTAATCGTTGTAGGACCCGTGATTTTATACAATACAAAAAACATCAAGAAATGCTAACACGAAATAGTTTACAACGAAGTTCTGGCAGGTTGTATTTGGTTGGTCGAGTGCTGAGCTTTGTTCGAGTAGGGAGCTGGTCGTATACCGAGGTCGCATTTGTTCGAGTAGGGAGCTGGTCGTATACCGAGGTCGTATCTGTTCAAGTAGGAAGCTGGTCGTATACCGAGGTCGAATTTATTCGAGTAGGGAGCTGGTCGTATACCGAGGTCGTATTTGTTCGAGTAGGGAGCTGGTCGTATACCGAGGTCATATCTGTTCAAGTAGGAAGCTGGTCGTATACCGAGGTCGAATTTGTTCGAGTAGGGAGCTGGTCGTATACCGAGGTCGTATTTGTTCGAGTAGGGAGCTGGTCGTATACCGAGGTCATATCTGTTGAGTAGGGAGCTGGTCGTATACCGAGGTCGTATTTGTTCGAGTAGGGAGCTGGTCGTATACCCAGGTTCCACTATATTTGTGCATTTTACCATAGTGGTCCTTTGTATCTTTGAATATTTTCAATATAATCTGTGTGTGTCCTAATTAACCATTTCATTGAAGAAATTTGGATATTAGTTTCCAATTGATGCCTTGTGAATGTCTCTCCTGAATCCCTTCAGATCTTCAGAATTAATTTTTAACAACATTATCAACTTATGCCGCACTCTGCACTATTCCAATCACGTGAATTGAGACACATGGAAGAGAGGTTATTTAACACGAGGATACCTTTCTCTGGTCGCTCAGCCACCGAAATACATCTATTATTATTATTATTATTATTATTATTATTATTATATATTTATTGTAATTACTATTATTTTTATTAGAAAGTAATTTCCCATTCTCAAAGGAGCTGTAGGACTCGTACGACTTTAGCGTTTTATCCTGGAATTATTATAATTCTTCAGGTAGCCAGCTGACAGCCAGCAGACAACCAGCTGGCAGCCAGCTGACAGCCAGCAGGCAACCAGCTGGCAGCCATCTGACAGCCAGCAGGCAACCAGCTGACAGCTGGTTAACATCCGGCTGGCTGAACCCAAATGGCGAACACAGAGGGAAGTTATATCAGTATAAACATATTCTCCAACCTGTCTTTTCTTCAGCCAATTTGGCGTCTGGGTACAGCTCGGCTGGATGATAAAATGATCACAGGTTTGGAATGGCGGCTGGGTGTGTCTGGGTGAGAGTGAAGGCAGACTAGGTCATCGTGGGTCACTGCTACCCCCACTATCACCTTCTGGTGTTCAATCCTGCCATGTACATACACACGCACACGCAAATACATACATGTACATATGAACCATAACATCTGTGGTGTATAATACTGAGAACTTGAAGAATGTAGACGTTTCGCCAACCAGTGGCTTTACCAATACAAAAGCAAAAACAGACGACTGAGGTAATCCCTCTGACTAGGAGCAAATGTTCAGAAACACTGCAGAACCATGGTATGGAGTATATCTCCACGACTACTTACACCGCTGGTCCAAGTCTTAGGCATGACCTACTTAAACTGGGAAATCCCACCTAGCAGTGACGATGTCTTCATCTGCTGCAACTCATCTGACTCAACTGTACAAATCCACTTTTTCTTCCTGCCAGTGCTTTGGATTCATCAACACTACGGTACTTAACACCTGTTCATAGGCTGAGGGACTGATTACCTCATCTTCTGTCTACCTCTTCAGTATTCTGTTTTTGTCCTTGGATTATACTGATAAAGACATTGGTTGGCGAAACAACTACGTAATAAGGATACCAAGTTTTTGCACTAGTGTATAATTCTTAATCGTGTACATATGTACATGCTATACACACATACAGGAATCAATAATGTAGGTCTATTGTAAATACAGTTATGCGAGTACACACACACACATACACAAACACACACACGAACACACACACACACACACACAAACACACACTCACACACAAACACACACACACACACACACACACACACACACACACACACACACACACACACACACACACACACACACACACACTTGGGGTGAGTATAACACCGAGCATGTCTCCGGAAGCACACATCAATCACTGCTGCAGCATATGGGCGCCTCGCAAACCTGAGAACAGCATTCCGATACCTTAGTAAGGAATCATTCAAGACACTGTACACCGTGTATGTCAGGCCCATACTGGAGTATGCAGTACCTGTTTGGAACCCGCACTTGATAAAGCACGTCAAGAAACTAGAGAAAGTACAAAGGTTTGCGACAAGGTTAGTTCCAGAGCTAAGGGGAATGTCCTATGAAGAAAGATTAAGGGAAATCGGCCTGACGACACTGGAGGACAGGAGGGTCAGGGGAGACATGATAACGACATATAAAATACTGCATGGAATAGACAAGGTGGACAAGGACAGGATGTTCCAGGGAGGGGACACAGAAACAAGAGGCCACAATTGGAAGTTGAAGACACAAATGAGTCAGAGAGATAGTAGGAAGTATTTCTTCAGTCATAGAGTTGTAGGGCAGTGGAATAGCCTAGAAAATGACGTAGTGGAGGCAGGAACCATACACAGTTTTAAGACGAGGTTTGATAAAGCTCATGGAGCGGGGAGAGAGAGGGCCTAGTAGCAACCGGTGAAGAGGCGGGGCCAGGAGCTAGGACTCGACCCCTGCAACCACAAATAGGTGACTACAAATAGGTGAGTACACACACACACACACACACACACACACACACACACACACACACACACACACACACACACACACACACACACACTCAAAGTAAAAAAAACCAGTTTGCTCTGATAACATAGCTATTAATGGAACGAAACTCTCGGATATAATAGCACATGCGATGTTCCCAAAGATATGTTGAGTAGTAAGAAAAGACAGGGAAAACAAAGGTAAGTTGAGTAGTAAGAAAAGACAGGGAAAACATAGGTAAGTTGAGTAGTAAGAAAAAACAGGGAAAACATAGGTAAGTTGAGTAGTAAGAAAAAACAGGGAAAACATAGGTAAGTTGAGTAGTAAGAAAAAACAGGGAAAACAAAGGTAAGTTGAGTAGTAAGAAAAAACAGGGAAAACAAAGGTAAGTTGAGTAGTAAGAAAAGACACGGAAAACAAAGGTAAGTTGAGTAGTAAGAAAAGACACGGAAAACAAAGGTAAGTTGAGTAGTAAGAAAAAACAGGGAAAACAAAGGTAAGTTGAGTAGTAAGAAAAAACAGGGAAAACAAAGGCAAGTTGAGTAGTAAGAAAAAACAGGGAAAACAAAGGTAAGTTGAGTAGTAAGAAAAGACAGGGAAAACAAAGGTATGTTGAGTAGTAAGAAAAAACAGGGAAAACAAAGGTATGTTGAGTAGTAAGAAAAGACACGGAAAACAAAGGTAAGTTGAGTAGTAAGAAAAAACAGGGAAAACAAAGGTATGTTGAGTAGTAAGAAAAAACAGGGAAAACAAAGGTAAGTTGAGTAGTAAGAAAAAACAGGGAAAACAAAGGTATGTTGAGTAGTAAGAAAAAACAGGGAAAACAAAGGTATGTTGAGTAGTAAGAAAAGACACGGAAAACAAAGGTATGTTGAGTAGTAAGAAACGACACGGAAAACATAGAAGGAGGAGGACTAGCTCTGATACAAGAAACTACTAGAGATTTTGAAGAATACACGACTTCAGAAGCTTTAAGTCAAGCAGTGTGATGTCCGAAGAGGTAAGAGTGACAGTGATTAACAATCCAGTACGAAACAAATGAAGGCCAAGGGAGAAATCTGTTAAGAATAACGAAGCAAAGAATAGCATATTGGAAACAGTGGCTGAAAAGCAAGAAGACTCAAAGCTAACCTAGTTTTAGGAGATTTCAACCATAGGAGATTGACTGAGAAATCTGGGGCCCTGACAGTGGCCCAGAAACATTGAGAGCAAAAACACACGACAGCTGTAGTGAAGAAGGTTCATAGAATACATGTGAAGGAAACAACATGAGGAGAGATGACCCAGTAAGATTCCACCAGAAAGATTCCCATAGCTGAAGTTACTTAAGAGAGAGTCCCCTTTCGCCTGGTCACCATATGGAAAAGACCCGGGCCGGGACAAGACCAGCAAACCTGCTACAGTACAGGGAGTCCCCAGGCGGAAACTGTTAAGTAATACTGAGTGTGGAGATTGAGACACTTATGCAGCATATGGGAATCTTTATTCAGGAAACGTTTCGCCACACAGTGGCTTCATCAGTCCAATACAAAGAGGAAGGCGTAAGGAGAGGAGGAGAATGAGGTAATCAGTCCCTCAACCTGGAGTCGATGTGTTCAGTCCATCAATCTTGTAGAATGTACAGCATAGGGCCGTAGACGTGGCTTATATACTGTAGTGAGGTGACGTGAAGCAGATGGAGGCGGGGTCATAGTGGTACCATCCACTAGTCGAAGTAGGTCTTCGTCCAAAGGTTGAACAAGTGTTGAAGAATTCTTTGTAACAAGATCCCATGATGCTGCAGTGTCTGACAGTTGTGATGAATGGTTTGAAAAACCGACAAGTTGAAGATTGAGACACTTATGCAGCATATGGGAATCTTTATTCAGGAAACGTTTCGCCACACAGTTGCTTCATCAGTCCAATACAAAGAGGAAGGCGTAAGGAGAGGAGGAGAATGAGGTTGAGGGACTGATTACCTCATTCTCCTCCTCTCCTTACGCCTTCCTCTTTGTATTGGACTGATGAAGCAACTGTGTGGCGAAACGTTTCCTGAATAAAGATTCCCATATGCTGCATAAGTGTCTCAATCTTCAACTTGTCGGTTTTTCAAACCATTCATCACAATACTGAGTGTAGAGAACCTCTTGGTACTGGAAACAGAGAAATGAAGGGAGTGAGCTAAAGGAAACTGGAGAATCATGGCACGGTAAATTTTCTGAGAGATGTTCACTGGGAAAGGAAACTGGAGGACAAAGCTGAAGAAAGAATGAATCTAGCGTCAAAAAGTGAGAAAAAAAAAAACATTCTTACAAAGCGCAAATAGAAGAAGCGAGAAAAACGAATTCTATAGTTCAGTCAGGAATACGGGGAAGCAATGGAGAGGTGGAAGAGAATTTGGAAGAAATAAAGAGCAAATCAAAGCAAAGAAAATCGTTAAGTAAATGAACACCAATGCAACTAATATGACATTTTATTGTGGCAACGTTTCGCTCTCCAGGAGCTTGGTCAAGATAGAAACAAATTCGCAAAAATAACAGAAAAAACAGGAGGATAGTTTAAAATTGACAGAACATCGAGGATCAAAACTATAATAATAATAATAATAATAATAATAATAATAATAATAATAATAATAATAATAATAATAATAATAATATATTTACTACCAGTACATGTACAAGGTATACAAGTACATGTACAAGGTATACAAGTACATGTACAAGGTATACAAGTACATGTACAAGGTATACAGACCATAGTTGACATCAGTGACATACTACTATATAGAAAGTCACTTGTTATGATGAACATTTCCCGTAAATTAGGTCAGTTTTGTCCCAGGATGCGACCAACACCAGACCACTAACACCCAGGATGCGACCCACACCAGTCCACTAACACCCAGGATGCGACCAACACCAGACCACTAACACCCAGGATGCGACCCACACCAGTCCACTAACACCCAGGATGTGACCCACACCAGACCACTAACACCCAGGATGCGACCCACACCAGTCCACTAACACCCAGGATGCGACCCACACCAGACCACTAACACCCAGGATGCGACCCACACCAGTCCACTAACACCCAGGATGCGACCAACACCAGACCACTAACACCCAGGATGCGACCCACACCAGTCCACTAACACCCAGGATGCGACCAACACCAGACCACTAACACCCAGGATGCGACCCACACCAGTCCACTAACACCCAGGATGCGACCCACACCAGACCACTAACACCCAGGATGCGACCCACACCAGTCCACTAACACCCAGGATGCGACCCACACCAGTCCACTAACACCCAGGATGCGACCCACACCAGTCCACTAACACCCAGGATGCGACCCACACCAGTCCACTAACACCCAGGATGCGACCCACGCCAGTCCACTAACACCCAGGATGCGACCCACACCAGTCCACTAACACCCAGGATGCCACCCACACCAGTCCACTAACACCCAAGATGAGACCCACGCCAGTCCACTAACACCCAGGATGCGACCCACACCAGTCCACTAACACCCAGGATGCGACCCACACCAGTCCACTAACACCCAGGATGCGACCCATACCAGTCCACTAACACCCAGGATGCGACCCACACTAGTCCACTAACACCCAGGATGCGACCCACACCAGTCCACTAACACCCAGGATGCGACCCACACCAGTCCACTAACACCCAGGATGCGACCCACACCAGTCCACTAACACCCAGGATGCCACCCACACCAGTCCACTAACACCCAGGATGCGACCCACACCAGTCCACTAACACCCAGGATGCGACCCACACCAGTCCACTAACACCCAGGATGCGACCCACACCAGTCCACTAACACCCAGGATGCGACCCACACCAGTCCACTAACACCCAGGATGCGACCCACACCAGTCCACTAACACCCAGAATGCGACCCACACCAGTCCACTAACACCCAGGATGCGACCCACACCAGTCCACTAACACCCAGGATGCGACCCACACCAGTCCACTAACACCCAGGATGCGACCCACACTAGTCCACTAACACCCAGGATGCGACCCACACCAGTCCACTAACACCCAGGATGCGACCCACACCAGTCCACTAACACCCAGGATGCGACCCACACCAGTCCACTAACACCCAGGATGCGACCCACACCAGTCCACTAACACCCAGGATGCGACCCACACCAGTCCACTAACACCCAGGATGCGACCCACACCAGTCCACTAACACCCAGGATGCGACCCACACCAGTCCACTAACACCCAGGATGCGACCCCCACCAGTCCACTAACACCCAGGATATGACCCACACCAGTCCACTAACACCCAGTAACATATTTTACTGATGTTTCTCTACCTCTTTGCCGGGAATCGAACCCGGACCCTCAGCGTGTGAAGCGTGAGCTGTGCCACCAGACCACGAGGCACCGTTACTAGACCAAAATTAATCATCTGTCGCATAAGAAAATAAAGACGACAGTGAATAAGCAGTGATAAAGGTGTAGATGGAGGGATGGAAGCTGACAGTGAAATAAGCGAGAAAATTACGACAAGATTTAAAGAAATCACAGAAGAAAGTAGACTACTGACGGAAGGCACTGACGTCAGACTGATCAGCAGGTACTAGATGACATCAGCACGACAAAGTGATGAAGTCTGATGTAATCATAGCAATGGGACTAGATAACATTAGATAAAATGTCGGTATGACCACTGAAAGAGAAGAACCACTGTGTCAGGATGTCCCGTAGCTTGATCGCTAGCCCACTCAAGCTCTCACACTGATGACCGGGAATCGAATCCCCGGTACGGCTGGAAAATATTAGGACGCGTTTCCATAACACACCTACCAGCACCTATTCACCTGTTAGTAAAATGGGTACCTGGGTGTTAGTGGACTGGTGTGGGTCGCATCCTGGGACAAAACTGACCTAATTTGCGGGAAATGCTCAGCATAACAAGGGACTTTCTATATAGTAGTATGTCACTGATGTCAACTATGGTCTGTATACCTTGTACATGTACTTGTATACCTTGTACATGTACTTGTATACCTTGTACATGTACTTGTATACCTTGTACATGTACTTGTATACCTTGTACATGTACTTGTATACCTTGTACATGTACTGGTAGTAAACATATTATTATTATTATTATTATTATTATTATTATTATTATTATTATTATTATTATTATTATTTATTATTATTATTATTTATTTATTAACACACTGGCCGATTCCCACCAAGGCAGGGTGGCCCACCAAGGCAGGGTGGCCCACCAAAGCAGGGTGGCCCGAAAAAGAAAAACTTTCACCATCATTCACTCCATCACTGTCTTGCCAGAAGGGTGCTTTACACTACAGTTTTTAAACTGCAACATTAACACCCCTCCTTCAGAGTGGTGTTAATGTTGCACTTTATTATTATTGTCTTCATAAAATAAATGTCGAAAGATAATAGACACTGAATTATAGTTTGGGAGATGACTCAAGAAATCGTAATGACACGATTGCAAATAAACCATACCCCCGGCCGGGATAGAACCCGCGGTCATAGAGTCTCAAAACTCCAGCCCGTCGCGTTAGCCACTAGACCAGCTAGCCACAATAAGATTCATCCAACTAGGTATATTTCTACACCATAGGAAAGTTAGCACAGGCACCTCTGTGACCACAAATGCAAGTTTTTACAGACGAATCTCCAGCTAGCGTGGCCGTGACGAACTCTAGCTCAAGTCCCTTCACTGCCGTCAACATGACTTAAGAAATCGTAATGACACGATTGCAAACAAACCATACCCCCGGCCGGGATTGAACCCGCGGTCATAGAGTCTCAAAACTCCAGCCCGTCGCGTTAGCCACTAGACCAGCTAGCCACAATAAGATTCATCCAACTAGGTATATTTCTACACCATAGGAAGGTTAGCACAGGCACCTCTGTGACCACAAATGCAAGTTTTTACAGACGAATCTCCAGCTAGCGTGGCCGTGACGAACTCTAGCTCAAGTCCCTTCACTGCCGTCAACATGACTTAAGAAATCGTAATGACACGATTGCAAATAAACCATACCCCCGGCCGGGATTGAACCCGCGGTCATAGAGTCTCAAAACTCCAGCCCGTGGCTAGCTGGTCTAGTGGCTAGCGCGACGGGCTGGAGTTTTGAGACTCTATGACCGCGGGTTCAATCCCGGCCGGGGGTATGGTTTGGGAGATAATTGTAAGGAAAAGGATATTAGAGCACCTAGACAGATACTAGAATCATTTAGAAGAATTTATCAGAATGTGGTCTTACTGGTGAACTGTACATAAATGCATACAAATTCCTACAGAAAATCGGCACGGATTTAAGGATGGAATATCCTGTTGATCGAATTTTGCTGGTATTCTATAACAGAGTCACAGATATGAAATTAAGAATACGTGGTTAGTTAGGGGAAAATTATAACTTACGGTATTGATGCGTATCTTTGCAGGGCGTATTATAGCGGGTTTGCTTTTGTTAATTTTTATTGTCAGCTTTGTGCGTCCACCGGCGTCATCTGTGTACCGGTGGATGTATCTCAAATATCCACTTTGGGTCATTCGCTTTTCTCCTCTTGATATCATTCTATATTTCTTGGCCAGAGTGAGTGAGGTTAAACATCTCAAGGTATACAAATAACCCGCACATAGAAGAGAGGAGCTTACGACGACGTTTCGGTCCGACTTGGACCATTTACAAAGTCACACTAACGAGGAGAGAAGGAGGGGTATATATAGGCAGGAGGCGGTAGTAGCAGTAGCAGCAGGTAGGTGGGGTTGGTTGCCAATATAACGCTTTTCAGAACATAGTTCTAACTGCCCAGACAACTTATGTTCCAAGTAAGGAAATCAGATCAAACAAAAATGATCCCAAAGGGATAAACAATCTTCGCCGTCCTACCTCTCTTACCTTCCCTTCTTGCAGACGGTGCTGCCTTTGACTCACCTACACACATTCTCCTGACACCCTGTTAGTGTAGTTTTCCCTGAAAATGACAATTCTCTGCAGAACTAAATATATTTATACTTTGATTTATGAAGGCAGAAGAGGGTGACAGTATGGGATGATAACTCGGACATCAACATTTTTCTAAGTGGTCTACTAGAGGTGATTTAGTCCTATGTGTCTCTGTGGATGATGTGAAACTAACGAGAGCAACAGGGATAGGAGCAACAGGGATAGGAGCAACAGGGATAGGAGAGAACAGTGATAATTAAGAGTGATGGGCTGAACACATCGATTCCAGGTTGAGGAACTGATTACCTTAACACTCGTCTCCTTACCCCTCTCTGCTTTGTATTGGACTGATGAAGACACTGTGTGGCGAAACGTTTCCTTAATAAAGATTCCCACATGTTGCATAAGTGTATCAGTCTTCCACAGTGATAATATCCTGGAAGACTTCAATAAATTACAGATGCGGTCAGACAAGCGTCTGGTGGCCTGGTGGTTAACGCTCTCGCTTCACACGGTGAGGGCCTGGGTTCGATTCCCAGCCAGAGTAGAAACATTGGACGTGTTTCCTTCCACCTGTTGTCTATGTTCCCCATCAGTAAAATGGGTACCTGGGTGTTAGTCGACTGGTGTGGGTCGCATCCTGGAACACTGACCTA
The DNA here is from genome assembly GCF_038502225.1 of Cherax quadricarinatus. NCBI lineage: Eukaryota > Metazoa > Arthropoda > Malacostraca > Decapoda > Parastacidae > Cherax > Cherax quadricarinatus. The sequence goes on from NW_027195114.1 coordinate 134,268, forward strand.
AGGAGGCCTGGTCACAGACCCGGCCGCGGGGGCGTTGACCCCCGGAACTCTCTCCAGATAATCTCCAGATAAACAATGGCATCCAGTTTGAAAACAATGAGAGCGAATACAGCAGAGGCAAAGAGTGGCTGTAAATATGAAAGAATGATCTGGGGGGTTGCCAGAAATGCAAATAATCTTCGTGGCGTCAGTTGCATTTGCAAGATTATCAAACTTCAAAACAGCATTCAGAAACCTGAACAATGAACCCATCAAAAATTTATATATGAGCTGCATTAGGTCAAGTCAGTGAGACGCAGCTTCTGCATGGATCCAACACCGGGTCAAGCATGTGAAGAAGCAATGATCCAAAGGTTTGCAATCACAATATTACCAGAAATGAGAGGAATGCACTAAGAGGAGAGACTGAAGGAACTGTACTGGATGACCTTGACTGAGAGACGGACAATGAGAATCAGATTTCGACATTCTAAATCTTAAGAAAAATTGATGGTGCGGAGAGGTACAAACTTTTTTTTGAACTAAGAGCAATGGGTTTTAAAGGACACAAGTTGAAGAGGAAGATACGAGTAAGTCTTAGTGATGTAATACCTGGAGAGGGCTCCGGGGGTCAACGCCCCCGCGGCTCGGTCTGGGACCAGGAAGTCTTAGTGATGTAAGGAAGTATTTCTTGTGTCTCACAATGATGAGCATTATTTCAATTATTATTTAATACTCATTGATGCATCTAGCAACAGTAGAAATACCCACTGATGTTTCCAGCAGTGGTAGAAATACCCAGTGATGTTTCCAGCAGCGGTAGAAATACCCAGTGATGTTTCCAGCAGCGGTAGAAATACCCAGTGATGTTTCCAGCAGCGGTAGAAATACCCAGTGATGTTTCCAGCAGCGGTAGAAATACCCAGTGATGTTTCCAGCAGCGGTAGAAATACCCAGTGATGTTTCCAGCAGTGGTAGAAACACCCAGTGATGTTTCCAGCAGTGGTAGAAATACCCAGTGATGTTTCCAGCAGTGGTAGAAATACCCAGTGATGTTTCCAGCAGTGGTAGAAATACCCAGTGATGTTTCCAGCAGTGGTAGAAATACCCAGTGATGTTTCCAGCAGCGGTAGAAATACCCAGTGATGTTTCCAGCAGTGGTAGAAACACCCAGTGATGTTTCCAGCAGTGGTAGAAATACCCAGTGATGTTTCCAGCAGTGGTAGAAATACCCAGTGATGTTTCCAGCAGTGGTAGAAATACCCAGTGATGTTTCCAGCAGCGGTAGAAATACCCAGTGATGTTTACCCAGCAGCGGTAGAAATAAATAGCGGTAGAAATACCCAGTGATGTTTCCAGCAGCGGTAGAAATACCCAGTGATGTTTCCAGCAGTGGTAGAAATACCCAGTGATGATTCCAGCAGTGGTAGAAATACCCATTGATGTGTCAAGCAGTGGTAGAAATACCCAGTGATGTTTCCAGCAGTGGTAGAAATACCCATTGATGTTTCCAGCAGTGGTAGAAATACCCAGTGATGTTTCCAGCAGTGGTAGAAATACCCACTGATGTTTCCAGCAGTGGTAGAAATACCCACTGATATTTCCAGCATTGGTAGAAATACCCACTGATGTTTCCAGCAGTGGTAGAAATACTCATTGATGTTTCCAGCAGTGGTGGAAATACCCACTGATGTTTCCAGCAGTGGCAGAAATACCCACTGATGTTTCCAGCAGTGGTAGAAATACCCACTGATGTTTCCAGCAGTGGTGGAAATACCCACTGATGTTTCCAGCAGTGGTAGAAATACCCACTGATGTTTTCAGCAGTGGCAGAAATACCCACTGATGTTTCTAGAAGTGGTAGAAATACCAACTGTGTCCAGCAGTGGTAGAAATATCCACTGATGTTTCCAGAAGTGGTAGAAATACCCACTGATGTTTCCAGCAGTGGCAGAAATACCCACTGATGTTTCCAGCAGTGGTAGAAATACCCACTGTTTCCAGTAGTGGTAGAAATACCCACTGATGTTTCCAGCAGTGGTAGAAAACCCCACTAATGTTTCCAGCAGTGGTAGAAATGCCCACTGATGTGTCTAGCAGTGGTTGAAATACCCACTGTTTCCAGCAGTGGTAGAAATACCCACTGATGTTTCCAACAGTGGTAGAAATACCCACTGAGGTTTTCAGCAGTGGTAGAAATACCCACTGATGTTTCCAGCAGTGGTAGAAATATCCACTGATGTGTCCAGCAATGGTAGAAATACCCACTAATGTTTCCAGCAGTGGTAGAAATACCCACTGATGTGTCTAGCAGTGGTAGAAATACCCACTGTTTCCAGCAGTGGTAGAAATACCCACTGATGTTTCTAGCAGTGGTAGAAACACCCACTGACATTTCCAGCAGTGGTAGAAATACTCACTGATGTGTCTAGCAGTGGTAAAAATACCCCATGTTTCCAGCAGTGGTAGAAATACACACTGATGTGTCTAGCAGTGGTAAAAATACCCCATGTTTCCAGCAGTGGTAGAAATACACACTGATGTGTCCAGCAGCGGTAGAAATACCCACTGATGTTTCCAGCAGTGGTAGAAATACCCACTGATGTGTCCAGCAATGGTAGAAATACCCACTAATGTTTCCAGCTGTGGTAGAGATACCCACTAATGTTTCCAGCAGTGGTAGAAATACCCACTAATGTTTCCAGCAGTGGTAGAAATACCCACTAATGTTTCCAGCAGTGGTAGAAATACCCACTAATGTTTCCAGCAGTGGTAGAAATATCCACTGATATTTCCAGCAGTGGTAGAAATACCCACTGTTTTCAGCAGTGGTAGAATACCCACTAATCTTTCCAGCAGTGGTAGAAATACCCACTGATGTTTCCAGCAGTGGCAGAAATACCCACTGATGTTTCCAGCAGTGGTAGAAATACCCACTGATGTTTCCAGCAATGGTAGAAATACCCACTGATGTTTCCAATAGTGGTAGAAATACTCGATGTTTCCAGCAGTGGATGATGACCCACTGATGTTTTCAGCAGTGGTTGATGACCCACTCATGGTGAGAGTGGGTTAGGGTGGGTAGCGTGGGCTGGTGTAGTGGGTGTGTACCTGGGCACGTGGGCAGTCAGATGGTATTCACCTTGCCTTACCTGACTTCACGTATGCCCAGTTTTTTTTTTATTTTTTTGATCATAAAATTCACTGCCGCCCAGAACTCTATTTTCTCTAAGTTATAATTTCAAAATATACAAATAATTATACTGTTTTTTTTTCTAGATAAAGCTCTAAACCCATAGAGGCCATGGAGCGTCTGGTTTAAGTCCAAGAGAAAGCAAACTACAGTAATTTTTAACAGTGTTAAAACTATCCTTTTGTGACCTTCGTAATGTAGCTCAGTGAGGTACTTTCTGTGGGTGTGGGTGCTGGTGTGGGTGCTGGTGTGGGTGCTGGTGTGGGTGCTGGTGTGGGTGCTGGTGTGGGTGCTGGTGTGGGTGCTGGTGTGGGTGCTGGTGTGGGTGCTGGTGTGGGTGCTGGTGTGGGTGCTGGTGTGGGTGCTGGTGTGGGTGCTGGTGTGGGTGCTGGTGTGGGTGATGGTGTGGGCGCTGGTGTAGGTGCTGGTGTAGGTGCTGGTGTAGGTGTTGGTGTAGGTGCTGGTGTAGGTGTTGATGTAGGTGCTGGTGTAGGTGTTGGTGTAGGGTGTGGGTGCTGGTGTAGGTGTTGGTGTGTGCTGGTGTGGGTGCTGGTGTAGGTGCTGGTGTAGTTGCTGGTGTAGGCGCTGGTGTAGGTGCTGGTGTGGGTGCTGGTGTGGGTGCTGGTGTGGGTGCTGGTGTAGGTGCTGGTGTGGGTGCTGGTGTGGGTGCTGGTGTGGGTGCTGGTGTGGGTGCTGGTGTGGGTGCTGGTGTGGGTGCTGGTGTGGGTACTGGTGTGGGTGATGGTGTGGGCGCTGGTGTGGGTGCTGGTGTGGGTGCTGGTGTAGGTGCTGGTGTGGGTGCTGGTGTGGGTGCTGGTGTGGGTGCTGGTGTGGGTGCTGGTGTGGGTGCTGGTATGGGTGCTGGTGTGGGTGCTGGTGTGGGTGCTGGTGTGGGTGCTGGTGTGGGTGTCGGTGTAGAAACTCTCCACTAGAAAGCTCACAGTTATTTATGTCTTAGATTGCTTGTGTAACATTATGTTGAGAGCGAAATGTAAGGTGCAGCTGCGGCAGGTGGTGTATGACGCAGCTGCGGTTAATTGTAGCAGCTGGGACCTTATCTGTAATCTCCTTCCTTGAATTCAACCGTGCAACAAATGATGCCGTTGACTAACATTCCCAGCAAGACTGCAAGTTGTTTGCAAGTCTCGTAGAAGCTTCCCAAGGATGACTCGTGCTGTTAGTATCCTGCGAAGTAGCAGGATACAGAGCGCTGATAGCTCTATTCTTCAGGACAGGTATCATAGAAATGCTTTGAACTGTATCCTTTCTAGCAGCTTTCAAAAAACTCTAGCTGTCTGTATCTCATGCAGTTGACGTTGTACATATGCACATAGAAATAAGGATTATTATTATTATTAATTATTATTATTATTATTATTAAAAGTAGGTTCACAGAAAGCCGAAAACTATCATTTTTCTATCTAAAGAGCTTCACAAGAAAAACGAACTCTCTGTATTTCTCGAAAAACATTCCATAAATGGATTGAGATATTTGTTTTTCTCGTTATAACTTCTCAAGAAACACCTGGAGACGCTTATTTTCGTCATAGTCCCAAGAGACCCTTAGACGTTTGTGTTTCTCGTTATTGTTTCCCAAGAAATCCTACAGACGGCTATTTTTCTGTTTACAGCTTCCCAAGACTTCCTGGAGAAGTCTGTTCATCTCGTGATTGCATCTCAAACTGTCTATCTCAAAGTCAAAGTAGTATCCGATGTTACAGTCAAGTTATCTAAATCTACTGCAGTAGAAGGAGCAACACTGCTGTGTTCTAGACCAATAAATGTGGTCTAGGACCAGGTCCCTGGAGCTATGACCCCTGAAGACATCAACTGGTAAACATGGGCAAATATCCACCTTGTTTCAAGAGGAGTAAAATACAGAGAAAGTATTTTTTGTGCAATAAACTGATGGGTGTGGCTGTGTGGGCGGTGGGTGTGACACTTTGGGTGGTGAGTGAGGACCTGATTACTGCCTTTCACCAACACGCGGCACTGAAGACCTAATTTTTCTGTTAGGTGCCTCAGCTTATTTAAATCCAAAATGTCCCAGAAAAACAAAAAAAATCACAATACCGTGTTCCAGGTCGGACGGAAACGCCTAACGAAAAATGACGAGAAATGATGAATGAAATAACATAAAGTATCATTACCCCTGAAGCAAGTAGCCTCGGTACTGGTACAATGCTCTTGATCCAAGTAAATGATGACGAATCCTGGACGTGGAAAAACAGATTGGCAAGTCTCCTAGCATCTGCTGCTCCAGTTTACCAACCAGGAAGCAGATACCAGCTGGCCCCGTTCACCTAGCAGTAATTAGGTGCCACCTCAGACATAAGTGTCCATGGTGGCATAAGGATACGTTATGTTTTTGTTTTTTTTTTATCGTGAAACAGGTTACACACACAAATTGAAGGTGCCAAAATTTTGTGACCCTTTCTGATTATATTTCTTTGGTTACTCGTCTCTGACATCGTAAACACAATACATAATGGCCTTGTGCTTTTCTCTGAATATACTCCATGAAAAATTAACACATTTCACTTATCTCTCTCACTCCTCCCAATTCCTCGATCAGTTCTTCAATATTTTGTTCTTCATTCTTCGTGTTCTCCTCCTAGTGTCTGCTCAAGGTTGCCTTTCTTCCATAAGTTTCTTGTGGTCATTCATCATTATTATTATTGCCTCCCTCCTTACTCTCTGTATGTGTGTCTGCTGTCTTGTTTCATTTACTCTTATGTCTCTAATTTATCTCCATCTTATGCATTTCTTAGCTTTCCAATTTTCTCTCTAAGCTTCTTTAATTCATATTCAAAATTCCTTCTCTCTTTTCACAGCATCCTCCATGTTTGCTCGAAACTCCTCTTTTCACAGCATCCTTCATGTTTGCTCGAAACTCCTCTTTTCACAGCATCCTTCATGTTTGCTCGAAACTCCTCTTTTCACAGCATCCTCCATGTTTGCTCGAAACTCCTCTTTTCACAGCATCCTCCATGTTTGCTCGAAACTCCTCTTTGCACAGCATCCTTCATGTTTGCTCGAAACTCCTCTTTGCACAGCATCCTTCATGTTTGCTCGAAACTCCTCTTTGCACAGCATCCTTCATGTTTGCTCGAAACTCCTCTTTTCACAGCATCCTCCATGTTTGCTCGAAACTCCTCTTTGCACAGCATCCTTCATGTTTGCTCGAAACTCCTCTTTGCACAGCATCCTTCATGTTTGCTCGAAACTCCTCTTTTCACAGCATCCTCCATGTTTGCTCGAAACTCCTCTTTTCACAGCATCCTCCATGTTTGCTCGAAACTCCTCTTTGCACAGCATCCTTCATGTTTGCTCGAAACTCCTCTTTGCACAGCATCCTTCATGTTTGCTCGAAACTCCTCTTTTCACAGCATCCTCCATGTTTGCTCGAAACTCCTCTTTTCACAGCATCGTTCATGTTTGCTCGAAACTCCTCTTTTCACAGCATCCTTCATGTTTGCTCGAAACTCCTCTTTTCACAGCATCGTTCATGTTTGCTCGAAACTCCTCTTTTCACAGCATCCTCCATGTTTGCTTGAAGCCTCAAAGCTTCTCTTTTAACTACTACTTCCTTAAATTTACTGAAATTCTTCTTACTTTTTCATTCTGTTCCTCATTTATCTTGTAGCTGTACTCATGTCACAAGGGCACATTTATCTTTGATACCAACGATACATGACCGTGATTTATTTACGCTAATTCCTTCACTATAGCTTCTTCCCCAGCTGAGGACAAATATATCATACTCTCTACTCCATGGTAAAAGAAGTGTGGTATGTTTAGGTTGAAGTGGTTAGTGCGTGTGTGTGCTTATCTAATTGTGGTTGAAGGGGTCGATTCATAGCTCCTGACCCCGCCTCTTCACTGGTCGCTACTGGGTCACTCTTCCTGCTCCGTGAGCTTTATCATACCTCTTCTTAAAGCTTTCTATGGATCCTGCCTCCACTTCCTAAAATCTCTGTGACTGAAGAAATACTTCCTAACGTCTTTGTGACTCATCTGAGTCTTCAGCTTCCCACTGTGATCCCTTGTCGCTGTGTCCCATCTCTGGAACATCTTATCTCTGTCCACCTCGTCGATTCCTCTTAGTATTTTACATGTTATGTCCTCCCCTGTCCTCTTGTCTCGTTGGGTCAATTTCCCTTAACCTCTCCTCGTAGGACATGCCCCTTAGTTCCGGGACTAGTCTCGTTGCAAACTTTTGCACTTTTTCTAATTTACTGACGTGATTGCCCAGGTGTGGGTTCCAAACTGGTGCTGCATACTCCAATATAAGCCTGATGTACACGGTGTAGAGTCCTAAACGACACTTACCGAGATGTCGGAATTCTGTTCTTAGGTTTGCTAGTCACCCATATGCCGCAGCTGTTATTTGGTTGATGTGCGCTTCAGGAGATATGTTTGATATTATACTCACCCCAAGATCCTTTTCCTTGAGTGAGGTTTGTAGTCTTTGACCCCTAGGCTGTATTCTGTCTGCGGTCTTCTTTGCCCTTACCCGATCTTCATGACTTTGCGGGGTTGAACTCCAGGAGCCAGTTGCTAGACCAGGCCTGTGTGTTACAGGGGTCGAATCATAGCTTCTGGCTGTCTGTGCTCTTGTGTGTGTGTGTGTGTGTGTGTGTGTGTGTGTGTGTGTGTGTGTGTGTGTGTGTGTGTGTGTGTAAGTGTACTCGCCTATTTGTACTCACCTATTTGTGGTTGCAGGGGTCTATTCGTACCTCCTGGTCCCTCCAGTTCACTGATCGCTACTAGATCCCCCTCTCCCTGCTCCATGAGCTTTATCAAACCTTGTCTTAAAAATATGCATGGTTCATCCTGCAATGTGTACTGTCCTAATTGTGGTTGCAGGGGTCGATACTCAGCTCCTGGCCCCGCCTCTTCACTGATTGCTACTAGGTCCTCTCTCTCTGCTTCCTGAGCTTTGTCATACCTCGTCTTAAAGCTATGTGTGTGTGTGTGTGTGTGTGTGCGTGTGTGTGTGTGCGTGTGTGTGTGTGCGTGTGTGTGTGTGTGTGTGTGTGTGTGTGTGTGTGTGTGTGTGCGCGTGTGTGTGTGTGTGTGTGTGTTTACTTTTATGGGCATGTGTATTAATATGCGCGTGTATGTTTGCGTGTGCGCATGTATGTTGCCTGTGTGTTTTTGTTGGTGGGTATGGCGTGGTTGGGGCTGGGCCAGGATGGACTCTGCCTTCACTGATAGTACTGGACTCACTGGGAAACAGACCCGGTTTTGGGGCTTCTCCCTCCTCTCTCCCCCTTCCATTACCTCCTTCCCTCAACTGGGTGCCCTCTGACCTTCTTTCTCTCTCACTCTCCTCTCTCTCTCTCTCTCTCTCTCTCTCTCTCTCTCTCTCTCTCTCTCTCTCTCTCTCTCTCTCTCTCTCTCTCTCTCTCTCTCTCTCTCTCTCTCTCTCGGTGGTCTGGTGGCTAAAGCTCCCGCTTCACACACGGAGGGCCCGGGTTCGATTCCCGGCGGGTGGAAACATTTCGACACGTTTCCTTACACCTGTTGTCCTGTTCACCTAGCAGCAAATAGGTACCTGGGTGTTAGTCGACTGGTGTGGGTCGCATCCTGGGGGACAAGATTAAGGACCCCAATGGAAATAAGTTAGACAGTCCTCGATGACGCACTGACTTTCTTGGGTTATCCTGGGTGGCTAACCCTCCGGGGTTAAAAATCAGAACGAAATCCTATCTTATCTTATCTTATCTCTCTCTCTCTCTCCCTCACTTCGTCAATCTCTCACTCTCCTCAAATATCTTTCCAATGCTTCAGACAATACCACGGGTGGGGTTAGAACTCACGGTCAGAGAGTCATAAAACTCCAGACCGACGCGTTAGCCACTAGACCAGCTGGCTACAATAAGATGCATCCAACTAGGAATATTTATACACCAAAGTTTATTTCGTTCATTATCACTGTCCCAACACAGTTCTTCTGTGTTAAAGAATTGAGACACTTATGCAACATATGGGAATCTTTATTGATGAAACGTTTCGCCACACAGTGGCTTCATCAGTAAAATACAAAGTAGAAGTGGGTAAGGAGAGTAGAAGTTTGAGGTAATCAGTCCATCACTCTTGTAGAGTGATGGACTGAACACATCGATCCCAGGTTGAGGGACTGATTACCTCAAACTTCTACTCTCCTTACCCACTTCTACTTTGTATTTTACTGATGAAGCCACTGTGTGGCGAAACGTTTCATCAATAAAGATTCCCATATGTTGCATAAGTGTCTCAATTCTTCAACTTGTCGGTTTTCAAAACCATTCATCTCTTCTGTGTTAGTTTCATGAAAACTTTCAAATGTACCTTATGACATGATAAAGTCCACTGTGTGGGCGAAATATTGTCATTAAAGGATCACATTATACTGTATATGTGTTTATATTCCCTTAGTGAGCTGCTAACTAGTCTTTATAATATATAACTGAACATTAAAATGGTATAAAATACCGACAGGTTGTTAGGTAAGACACATATGCAACAGTTAGGTATCTTTATTTCGAAATAAAGATACCTAACTGTTGAGATTAAGACACATGTGCAACATCTGGGTATCTTTATTGTAGACGTTTCGCCATCCAGTGGCTTTATCAATACAAATTCTAGGACATAACTTGAAGACAGTAGAACTATGTACAGAAGATGAGGTAATCAGTCCCTCAACCTTGGAGTAGGTGCGAAGAGCACCATAGTCGTGGAGATTCTGAAGCAGAAGAAAGGATCCTGGTGCTTATATAGTAACGTCAGGTGTAGCAGACGAGGGCATAGTCACTGGTAGGCGGGATTTCCCAGTGGAAGTAGGTCCTTCCCAAAGAGATGGGTTAGTTGTAGTAGTAGTTGTCGTAGTCGTGAAGGTTATGTACATGTCCTCAGAATTAAGATTCCATGATGTTGCAGTGTCTGACAACATCTTAATTCTGAGGACATGTACATAACCTTCACGACTACGACACGTACACAACTTGACATACCTAACTGTTGCATATGCGTCTTACCTAACAATATATAACTGCAAGAGATATCATACGAGACACATGGAAGAAGACTGATTCTCAGTCTCTACCAAATTAATGCCCAATCAGCCTGACGTCAGTGTAGGAAAAATTGTTGTAGTCCATAAAGCAGATATATTTAAGAGTCATTAAGAGTACATTGATTAACGAGTCTCAACATAGATGAACAAGAGGCCGAACATGTCCAACAAATATACATTTGAGATAGTGGACTATGATTTCAATTTGGCATCTGACTGATGCCTTATTGAAATCATGAGAGCACATGGTATAGGAGGGTATAATCTTTCTAGGATATAGGCAAAACTGATTAATAGGAAGCAAAGTGTGTGTGTACTTATTAAATTTGACAAGAGCTGTCTAGCACAACTGTTACTGTAATAAAGTTGGTAGAATTACCGACAATATGTACAGTAAAAGGACACAAGTGCAACTAATGTTTGTAATGGCTTGATAAAGCTCCTGGAGAGCGAAACGTTGCCACAATAAAATGTCACATTAGTTGCACTTGTGTCCTTTTACTTTACGACCGTTTCTGTGCTTCTCCATAATTACGTCAGTCGTATACAGTACAGAGGTGCTGATTAATTAGATATACATGAAATACGTTATTTTGTAAACGTCTAGCGAGCAAGTGGCTTTTTCAATTCAATTCGAAGCTAAAACCTTGGTTATCGAGTTAAAACCTTGTTATCGAAGCTAAAACTTTGGGTAATTTCATATTTAGGTTGGATAAATACACGAGTGAAAGGGGTTGGATATGAGCGGGACTTGCACGTGAGTAAATAAATTATCAAATGATGGCCGCAAAAACGCATGTGTTCAACATAGAGACGATGTTGGACACCTCATGAAATTCAATGAAACTAAACTAGTGATTAGAGAAGACGACTTAAGACGGAGAAAATGCATTGAAGCTGCACTAATTTCTGTCAGTAACACTATAAAGCAAAAATCCGGTAGTTACAGTATTTCAAAATTACTAAGCAGGAGGATATTACCCATCCTGGGAACTGGTTGTGCAAGACAGGTATACAATACCGACATGATCTTCTTCACGACTTCTACAAGTAGCCCATCATTTTGGGAAGGACCTACTTCCACTGGGGAATCCCGCCTACCAGTGACTATGTATGTATGTATAATGTTCGCCAAGACCGTAGTCCTGGCACGGGTCTCAATCTTGCGATGACCCGTCTCTGGCTCCCGAGGGAGAAAGGTTTCTCCAATGATGCGACATATGCTGTTCAAGCACTCTTCTGGTCAGTTCAACTGGTGCATCTCATAAGCGACAACATCGTATGTACTCCTAACTGTGGACACTAGCGAGGAGGAGGATATGTCGTTATCACAGGTAACAGCTTGTCTGGTTCGTTGACTCCATGGTATACTAGTGTGGCCGCAGTCATCTCTGGGTCCTCTTCGGGAGGGAATATCACTCCTAGTTGCCTACGGAGCGTCTCAGTAACTTTGCACTCCAGAAGATAGTGTGTTAGGGGCCGCTGGACAACGTGCTGACAGTACTGGCACATCTCCTCCTCAGCCTTGTCTACCATCATCTTGGCTGTGGGAAAGCCCAAACGAAGCCGATGGATGGCGGTACACTGCGCTCTGGACCAGCTTCTATCATATGGAGGGGGTTCTCCCTGAGTCGCTGCTCGGTACCACTGTTGAGATGGGGTATCACCTAAGACCTCCCCCATAAGTTTCATGGCTCTGGCAGCCACCAGTTTGGTCTGTCGTAGGCTGATTGGGACAGTAATCCCAACATGTGGATAGTCTGTTGCTGCCTTGGCTGCATCATCTGCCGCCTCATTTCCCCGGATGCCAGCATGGCTGGGGATCCAGTTCAATGTTGATCTGTTACCCTGAACTTCTAAGGCTGTCATTATGCTCAGGATCGATGTGATGAGGTGAACATTGTCCTGTGGTTGAGGATGGGAGAGGGCATTGATTGCAGACGTGGAATCAACATCTATGACAGGTCGGAGTCGATGTCGTAGGGCATGTGACAATGCCTGCTGAATCGCCACCAACTCAGCTTGAAGGATCGTGCAGTGGTCAGGGAGTCGCCAGCCTTGTGTGTGACCATTGTGGTACAGTCCAGCTGCTGCTCTCTTCCTGTCAGGGTCGACAGAACCATCTGTGAAATACACTGCACATGTGCCTCCCTCTGCCAGTGCCATGCTTGTCTCAGCATGATTGCTGAGAGTGTCTTGACTGCAGAGACGCTTAGAGATGGGTAGCTGCATGATGCAAACATCGGCTGGATCTGGGCGCCAGGGAGGTGGTGGATGGTACCCAGCAACAGGAAGGTCACAACTCTTCTCAAGGAGTAGTTGCATAGGCAGCAGCTTCCGCCCAGCAGCACAAAACGAACGAATCCAGGAGTAGTCCGGGCCTCAGATCTGAGACATACTGTGTTGGTCCAGATGGGGGCCCCAAGCATAGTTCTTATCGCCTGATTTTGTACGACCTCTACTCTTTGCCTGCTCTGCGGGAAGAGATGAGCTAAAGCCGGTGCACCGTAGTCAATGAGCGAGCGTATAGCTTGTATATAGTACAAGCGAAGTACATCTTTGCTTGCCCCTGCACGGTGCCTCGTAATTGGCTCTCATGGCGTTGAGTCTGAGTAGAGCACGTGACCTGACATACTCGGCCTGTTTCTGAAAGGTCAGCTTTTTATCAATGTAGATTCCCAAGTACAGGTAGGAGCCTGTCCACTCAAGTTCTATATCCTGAATACGTAATCTATTCACAGGATCTGGTCCCTTGAACATCATTGCAAGAGATTTCTCGGCCGAGATCTTGAGGCCTAGTTCCTTGCAAGACTGCGTAATTAGGTCCAAAGCTCTCTGAGCCTGTCGTTCTAAATTGCCTTTCCCATTCACTACGAGTGCAAGATCATCAGCATAGCTGAGGAGCTGTGTACCACTATGAAAGGGAAGGCTCACAAGTTCCTGCATAAGGATGTTAAACAGGGAAGGACTGAGCACACCTCCTTGTGGTGTACCGTTTTCCAGGGATTTAAAGGAAGAGTAGTGTCCCTGAAAGCTGACACAGGCCTGCCTGCCCCTAAGGTAGGACTCTATCCAGGCCAGGAGGCGTCCTTTGATTCCCTTCCGAGCTAGTATTGCCAGAATTGCTGTGGGGCTGGCTAGCTCAAATGCCTTTTCAAGGTCGAGGTAGACGACAATACTAGGTTTTTTGTTACTGTCAGCAATCTGGCTTAGTAGAGTGGTTATGCACTCTGCTGTACCCACTCCTCTGGTGAAGCCAAATATGTGATGATGAGAGGGTCCAAGTTTCCATAGGAGGCTGTTTAACACCATCCTCTCAGCAGTCTTGGCTAAGCAGCTGGTCAGCGATATGGGTCCTTGGGCTTTGGAATTGGTACGATTGCAGCTTTCTTCCAAGCTGCTGGGAGTGTCCTGGCCCTCCACGACTTGTTAATGACGTCTAGTATGGCCTCCCATCCACTCTGCCCGTGCAATCATGGAGTACGTCACACCATCGATGCCCGGGGCAGTGTCACCTGTGTTCTTAATGGCACGTCGGAGTTCCAAGTCCGTGAGGTCTACATCAGTCACATCTTCCGACTCACATGCAGCTTGTATCGTTAGCTGGCGCTGTGGCAGAAGATCCGTCTGTATATTCCGGATGTCCTGTGGGAGCTGAGTGGAGGCTCCCCTGGAAGTGAAAAGCTCCACTAGTTTCTCTGCTTCCTGGGATGGGTTCGGGTGTGCTGGTGGCCTCGGCTTGCTCTTGCCAGTTGCTATGTTGAGCTTGCCCCATATCTCAGATAAGGTGGTGTGATGCCCGAATGTTGAGCACCACTCCAGCCATTTCTCAGTTTTTACTCTGAGAGAGATTCTGCGGGCATGCTGCACAATGGCTCTCAGAGTATTCCTGTTCTCTGCCGTAGGGTTACGCCTGTATAGCTTCCTAAAAGAGTTGATGCGGTGGTTCTGCTCCCGCACCTCGTCGTTGTAGAACCACCAGTCTCTTTTGTGAGTGCGTCCTGCAGACTTCTTTGGAATTGCGCACTCTGCTGCCTGGATGAGAACAGTGATTAGCTCCTGTTCAGCCGTATCACAGTCTTCAGATAGAGAGTATGTGGACCACCAGTCATGAAGATAATCCTGGAACACCTTCCAGTTGGCCCTCTTTACGTCCCATCTAGGAGGCAGAACAACTGTGGGAGGCCTGTTGATATTGAAGGTGGTGATCACTGCAAAGTGGTCACTGACAAGGTGAGGATGGGTTTCCCATGTGGCTCCTGCTGCGAGTTGTCTTGACCCGAAGGTAAGGTCGAGGCAGCCACCCAACAGGTGTGTGGGGTGAACGAACGAACGAAAGTTCAGGTAAGATCCCAAATGGGATGAGCGGGGAAGACGGGACAGACGAAGAATAGTGCTGGAGAGGAGTGTTCTTAGTCGTAGAAATAGAGCCAGGGCTTAACCCAGCAGCAAAGGCGATCGTGGGACAGATATTGAAAAGAGAAATTCCGGTTCTTCTGTTGGGACTCCGGTGGGGTGAGCTGGGAGTAAGGGACTTGCGACGTTTAGAGCTAGAGAGGAGTGCAGAACTGAGTCATGTCTTAACCCAAAAAAGCTAAGGCGAACGTGGGTCAGAGAATGGTACCTGTCTTAGAAGGTACCTGTCAGCGGATCCAAGGTTATTTGTAAGTAGGGTTAGGAGCAGGATCATGCAAGGAGTAGAAAAGGTTGTGTTGGTTTGTGGGTCTGCGAATGTCTTCGTCAAGGAGAGAGGTCCAGTAGTCATGTCGTGTCTCAAGTTTGTCTATCTGTCTGTCACTGAGCCTCTTCCAGTACAGATTCAGCGCAGGGACGTCTAACTGGGCATGGAGAGACTCGCTTGTGGCGAAGTCCTCCCATCTGACATCAAGCACCCAGCGCAGCGCCTTGTTCTGGACACGCTGCAGTTTAAGTAAGTTTGTTTTTGCTGCAAGAGAGAGGGCTAGAGGAGAGTAAGTTATCAGAGGACGTATTAGGGATTTGTAGAGGTGTAGTTTGGTGCGTTGAGAGGCATGTTTCAGCTTGTAGAGGCCCGCAAGGGCCTTACTAGCTATTGCATGCCTTGAGTGAATGTGTCCGTGTAAACGAAGAAGGTAGTCAAGATTAACGCCAAGGACAGTGACAGATTGTGTGATAGGGAAGTAAGTGCGGGTGTCAGCTGTTCTGAGTTCGACAGGTAATGGAGGATCACGTTTCCTGTAGTTAAAATACGTAATGCTGGATTTTGCTGCATTGGTTTTGATCCTCCATTTTTGTTCCCAGATGGCTATCCTGTCAACCTCATTTTGTGTTTTGTGTGTGAGTGTATCTATATTGGCATGAGTGATAAGTTGTGTAATGTCGTCTGCATAGGCTAGTGTGATGGAGTTGTGGTATACAGGTGTTGGAATGTCGTTAGTGTATAAAATGTAGAGGGTAGGGGAAAGGACAGATCCCTGGGGTACTCCAGCATTTAGTGTGAAGTAGTCAGAGTAACAGCCTTGGAATTTGATTCTCATGGTACGGCCGTCTAGGAAGTTGCAGAGGAGTTTACGAGTATTGAGAGGCAGGTTGAAGTTAGTGCAGAGTTTGTACTTGAGCCCCTCGTGCCACACAGTGTCAAAAGCTTTTTCAACGTCTTTTGCAACCAGGGCTGTCCTGTTTCTTTGTTTTGTGTTTATGTGGATGTAGTTGAGAATGATGTTAATGGCATCCTGTGTGGATCTGTGTGTTCTGAAGCCAAACTGGCCATCTGAAAGTAGAGAATTATGTTCCAGGTATCTGCGAAGGCGATGATTAATGAGTTTTTCAAAGAGTTTTCCTAAAGTTTCGAGGAGGCTGATAGGGCGATAGTTTCTAGGGTCAGAGTGGTCTTTATTGGGTTTAGGAAGGAGGATAGCAGTAGCAGCTTTGAAGAGGGAAGGGAAGTATCCAGAGGCAAGGGAGGCATTGAGGAGGTTTGTGTAGGCAGTAATGATAGAGTCAGGAAGGTGTTTCAGGATAATATGGTTTAGGCCAGAGGCACCAGGAGCCTTTGGAGGAAGGTGTCTGAGGAGAGTTTTAATGTCTGTGTTGGTGAAAGGAGTGTCGAGTTCTTGGGAGGAGGTAAGAGTGTCTAGATGTATGTGGCTGTCTGGTGTTGTTTCTTGTGTGTGTGCAGTGTTCCAGTGTTCTATGTTCTGAATGTGTTGAATAACGTTAGGGCGAGGTGGGTGAGGGTGGAAGATGTTCTCCCAGATGTGTTTGAAGATGTTGGTAGCAGCCTGTGGGTGTGAGATGTGTGTGTTGTTGTGGGTGATGTGTTTGAATTTGTTGGTGGGAGTAGTGCCTCTGATTTTTTTGATAAAGTTCCAGAAGGCTTTAGTGTTTTTAACACGCTGCCTGTCCGCTTGTTGTATTAGTCGTGACCAGTGATTGTTGTGGTCTTGGTCTAGGCTGTGTAAAATGTTGTTTCTAAGGTAAGTGAGATCTAATCGGACTTGATTAAATCTATGTGTGTTGTAGAGGAAGCGGTTGTGGTAGCAGATAATTAGTCTTCTTGTTCTGAGTGATGGTTTGAAGGAATAACGAGTGGTGTGAGTTTTCTTTGGTATTGCGATGTTGGCTGCTTGTGTAATGGTGTCCTGGATGAGATCAAGTTGAGTATCGATGTCAGAGATAGGTTTGTTGTTGTAGTCATAGGTGAGGTTAATATTGTCTATGTGTTGTTTGAAAGCATCCCAGTCAGCGTTCTTGTAGGAGAATGAAGGTGTGGTTGGAATGAGGATAGGGTTGGAGGAGATGTGTAAGATGACTGGGATGTGATCAGAGCCTGTAATAGGGCCAGGTGAGATGTAATGTTGAAATAGAGAGCTGGCTCGGTTTGCCAGAATGATGTCTGGTTTGCCTTGGCCCGTGTGGTTGAAGAAGGTATTGAAGTCTGGGCCAAGATGAATTAGGTGTTTATGGTTTGTGAAGTTGAGTAATTGGTGACCAAGTTGGTTGTTACTGGTGTGATGAAAGGCAGTGTGTTTGGCATTCATGTCAGCTAGTAGGTAAGTTGGTGTGTTGGTGTAGTTGAAGACTAAGGAGAGGTCGTGTATGTTGAGAGTAGTGTTTGGGCGAGCATAGGTGGTGAAAAAGATAAAGGGGCCAAGGTGGGTGTGTATTCTGACCGCAAGACAGTGTTGGTGAATAAAAGGGATTGGGAGAAATTCATGTTTTATGTTGGAATTGACAAGGATGGCAACCCCATCGTGGGGATCATAGGGGGACTGTAGTGCAGTATAACCATAATGGCGGATACATTGAGGGGCTTTGAGGCAGGTACTGTTTAGCAAAACAATATCTGGCCTCTCTGCTTCAAGGAGCTCGGCCAGTAGGTGTCTAATTGTAAAGTAAGAACGTACGTTGAACTGAATCGCCTTAAACGTGATTTAATGGTTTCGTCTTAGCAAAGTTAATGTCGGGGGAGGAGTTTGGATTAAAGCCCGTGATAGTGGTGCCATCAGTGGATGTGTGTTTGTAGGTGCTACGGACCCGTTTCCTGGAGGGGGAGGAAGAGATGGATCTGTTTTTATGTTCTTTGGTCTGTCCGTTAGAAGTTGGGGTAGGTTTAGGTTTGAGTGGATTTTGTCTGGAGGAGGTGGAGTTGGACCTGGATGAGGTTTTGGTTGTGGTGGAGTGGGCGAAGGTGGATGCAGAGGAAGTGGAAGTTTTGGTAAGCTGTGAGGAAGTGGAAGCTTTGGAAGGGGATGAAGTGGGTAAGGAAGTGGGGGGAGGGGTGGTCGTAGCAGTAGCAGTAGGGGTGTTGGTGGGAGGTGTAGAAGTAGTGAAGAGAGGTAGTGGAGGAGGAGAGCTGGTGGGAGTAGGAAGTGGGGGGGTGGGAGAGAGGAAGGAGGGAGAGGTTGTAGGAGGCTTGGAAGAGAAGCAGGAAGGAGGGATAATTAAAGAGGGAAGATTGTTAGCAGACAAGATTAGGTTAAGGACATGTGAGTAGTCTGATTGGTAAGCTTGTGAGATTACCATCGCAGAGTGGGCAGCAGTGGCAAGTTGACAGTTAGTTTTGTAGTCTAGTGTGGGTGTAGAAGGAGAAGTGCTTGTAGTCTGTGTGTTGGTGTTTGATGTGTGTAGAGTAGAAGAGGTAGACCAAGTGCGTGGGGAGGCCCAGGCATTGGGGGTAGGGGAGGGAGGTGTGGAAGGGGAGGGAGGTAAGGAAGGGGAGGGAGGAGCAGGGAAGGGGTTGGGTAGGGAGGGAGGTTGGTTTGCGCTGAGGGAGGAGAGAATGTGCTTTCTAGAAGGGGGGTATTCCAGAAGGGTGTGTCTTGGGTTCAGGAATTTGCAACTGCAGTGTGTGACCCGCCGCAGTTAGAACATTTAAGGGGGAGGTTGCAAGTATTCCAGAAGTGAGTGGATATTATCTGGGTTGTTGTGGTCTGTAGGGACTGCTGAGGGTTGGATATCTTTATTGTATGCACCGTGGTCTGTTGCTGTATACCAGGAGACTGGATATAGATGACCATAATTTTTAAAGGGGTGGACCGGTAAGCCAGCGGAAGGCCTCGGTCAGATGACCAAAAGCTCCAAAGGCGGGTCATCATCTGACTAAGACCCGCGTCAGGAAACATTAGTCCTGTTTCCTGACGAACCTTACCTAACCTAACCTGTATACCAGGTTGGGTAGCCAGGATCTGCTGGTGAGGTGCCAGTTGAGTCTGCAAAGCGCCTGTGCCGGGTAAGGAGTGCCTGCGTTGTCGTGCTATGGCCGGTGGGGGCTCAACCCCAACCCTGCCATCACATAGTCTCTCCTGTTATACTACACAAAGCACATTACAGAGAGTGAACACTGAAACAACCTGCCTCTTTCCAGTCTATAGTTGTCCAACCTATTTTTATGTTACCCAAGTAATAGCTTTTACTCATGTACGAATTAATTGCTCTACCATATTGTATTACTTTTGTCATTACCACTACTACTACTACTACTACTACTACTACTACTACTACTAATACCACTAGTGAACATCGAAATGGTACCTCACTAGTATTGCACCTCACTCTGAGCCTATATATACCCTCTGTGTCCATGTATTGTTTGTAATGGCTTGATAAAGCTCCTGGAGAGCGAAACGTTGCCACAATAAAATGTCACATTAGTTACACTTGTGTCCTCTTACTTTAATAACACAGTTGTAGATGAGTGGAACAGTCTGCCAAGCAGGTAGTTTAAAAATCGGTTAGACAAATATATAAGGGATAAATATTGGATTTGAGGACCTTCCATGAAATTTGCTGCCATGTTCCTCAGTTGTCTTCTGTTTGTTACCTTAAAATAAGTCTGAAATGAAACCACGTTATGTACGAGGAGATTGAGAAGAAAACACATGAAGGTAACAATGTAAATGAGATAATTTTCTGTAGATATTAAAAAATAGGAACTTTTCCTAATTGTTCTTTACAGGGAAATGCTCGAGTCCCATATCTTTTAATGCCTTAGTTAATGCTCTCCTATATATTCCATCTGCCTCACTTAAACATATACGTATATGTAATAATGTTGGTAGAATTACCGACAATATGTCAAGTAAAAGGACACAAGTGCAACTAATGTGACATTTTATTGTGGCAGCGTTTCTCTCTCCAGGAGCTTTATCAAGCCATTACCTTGATTGGCTTGATAAAGCTCCTGGAGAGCGAAACGTTGCCACAATAAAATGTCACATTAGTTGCACTTGCGTCCTTTTACTTTACATATACGTATATGTTGAATTAGACACATGTGCAACTCTTGGGTATCTTTATTGAGGAAACGTTTCGCCACACAGTAGCTTCATCAGTCCATACAAAGGAGAAACTTGAAGAACAGGAGGAGAATGAGGTAATCAGTCCCTCAGCCTTGAGTCCATGTGGTCAGTCCATCAATCTTGAATAGAATACGGTATATGAGCGGAGAAGCAGCTTATAAACCGTAGACAGGTGAGGGGCAGCAGTCGTAGGTGGTGTCACATTTGTCCAATGTGGAAGTAGGTCGTGCCCAAGGGTTAGGCAAGTGAAGAATTCCCAAGTATGGGAATGGTTCTCTGAACCATTCATCTACAATCCTGTCAGACACTGCAACTTCTTGGGATCTTAATACTTGGGAATTCTTCACAGCCACTGAATCTGTTTGGTTACAGCTTCTCGAGGGCCGAGAAAAACTAATTTTGGGTGTGATTTACAGGGCCCCAAATCTTGATAGGGAGTGCAGTAAACTTCTATGGGACGAAATTCGTAAGGTATCTACATACGAAAACGTTGTGCTAATGGGAGATTTCAACTATAGACAGATTGACTGGAGCAATTTGACAGGAAATTTAGAGTCAGGTGACTTTCTTGATACGATCCAGGATTGTTTTTTAAAACAGTTTGTGACAGAGCCAACTAGGGGAAATAACCTCCTTGACTTGGTTCTTGCCAGTAGGGAAACACTAATTAATAATCTTGAGGATAATGATGAGCTTGGGGAAAGTGATCACAAATCACTCAGTTTTAATATATCATGGAATTCCCCTAATAATGGCAATCAAGTCTCCGTCCCTGACTTTCGCTTGGCTGATTTCATAGGACTGAACAATTACTTAGGTGGGCTGAACTGGAATGACCTGACTAAGGCTCAGGTAGGTGGTGATGGTTGCCGATATGACGCTTTCCAGGGCATAATTCTAGCTGCTCAGTCAAATTATGTTCCAAATAGGGAAATCAGATCAAACAAAAATGATCCTAAATGGATGAACAATAGATTAAAATATCTGATTGGTCAAAAGAGAGGCATATATAGGCAAATCAAAAGAGGAGAGGGGCAATTAAGAAATCGATATATTCAGTTAAAGAGAGAAATAAAAAAGGGAATTAGAAAAGCAAAAAGAGATTATGAGGTTAAAGTTGCAAGAGAATCGAAGACTAACCCAAAAGGATTCTTTCAGATATACAGAAGTAAGCTCAGGGACAAGATAGGCCCACTCAAAAGTTCCTCGGGTCAGCTCACTGACAGTGATAATGAAATGTGTAGGATTTTTAACACATACTTCCTCTCAGTTTTTACACAGGAGGATACCAGCGATATTCCAGAAATGATAAATTATGTAGAACAGGACGATAATAAACTGTGCACGATTAGGGTCACAAGTGACATGGTCCTTAGGCAAATAGATAAATTAAAACCTAACAAATCCCCAGGCCCTGATGAACTGTATGCAAGGGTTCTAAAGGAATGTAAAGAGGAGCTTAGCAAACCTTTGGCTAATCTTTTCAACATATCACTACAAACTGGCATGGTGCCAGATAAGTTATAAATGGCAAATGTGATACCTATTTTCAAAACAGGTGACAGGTCCTTAGCTTCGAACTATAGACCAATAAGCCTAACCTCCATAGTGGGAAAATTTATGGAATCAATAATTGCCGAGGCAGTTCGTAGCCACCTTGAAAAGCATAAATTAATCAACGAATCTCAGCATGGTTTTACAAAGGGGCGTTCCTGCCTTACGAATTTATTAACTTTTTTCACTAAGGTATTTGAGGAGGTAGATCATGGTAATGAATATGATATTGTGTATATGGACTTCAGTAAGGCTTTTGACAGGGTCCCACATCAGAGACTATTGAGGAAAATTAAGGCACATGGAATAGGAGGAGAAATTTTTTCCTGGATAGAGGCATGGTTGACAAATAGGCAGCAGAGAGTTTGCATAAATGGGGAGAAATCAGAGTGGGGAAACGTCACGAGCGGTGTTCCACAGGGGTCAGTGTTGGGCCCCCTGCTGTTCACAATCTACATAAACGACATAGATGAGGGCATAAAGAGCGACATCAGCAAGTTTGCCGATGACACCAAAATAGGCCGTCGAATTCATTCTGACGAGGACATTCGAGCACTCCGGGAAGATTTGAGTAGACTGATGCAGTGGTCGGAGAAGTGGCAGATGCAGTTTAATATAGACAAATGCAAAGTTCTTAATGTTGGACAGGACAATAACCATTCCACATATAAACTAAATAATGTAGATCTTAATATTACGGATTGCGAAAAAGATTTAGGAGTTCTGGTTAGCAGTAATCTGAAACCAAGATTAGCAATAAAGCTAATAGAATCCTTGGCTTCATATCAAGAAGCATAAATAATAGGAGTCCTCAGGTTGTTCTTCAACTCTATACATCCTTGATTAGGCCTCATTTAGATTATGCTGCACAGTTTTGGTCACCGTATTACAGAATGGATATAAATGCTCTGGAAAATGTACAAAGGAGGATGACAAAGTTGATCCCATGTATCAGAAACCTTCCCTATGAGGATAGACTAAGGGCCCTGAATCTGCACTCTCTAGAAAGACGTAGAATTAGGGGGAATATGACTGAGGTGTATAAATGGAAGACAGGAATAAATAAAGGGGATGTAAATAGTGTGCTGAAAATATCTAGCCTAGACAGGACTCGCAGCAATGGTTTTAAGTTGGAAAAATTCAGATTCAGGAAGGATATAGGAAAGTACTGGTTTGGTAATAGAGTTGTGGATGAGTGGAACAAACTCCCGAGTACAGTTATAGAGGCCAGAACGTTGTGTAGCTTTAAAAATAGGTTGGATAAATACATGAGTGGGTGTGGGTGGGTGTGAGTTGGACCTGATAGCTTGTGCTACCAGGTCGGTTGCCGTGTTCCTCCCTTAAGCCAATGTGACCTGACCTGACTAGGTTGGGTGCATTGGCTTAAGCCGGTAGGAGACTTGGACCTGCCTCGCATGGGCCAGTAGGCCTGCTGCAGTGTTCCTTCGTTCTTATGTTCTTATGTTTGTTACAAGACTGAAAACATTAACATCGTTAAATCTTACAGGTTAATACACTTATAAAGGAATACATATAGGCTAAATGGTCTCTACTGTTGCTGACTGCAACTCCATATTTGGAGCTAATGGAATAATTGTGAGACCGGTGTACACAGTCTATATTAGGTCCGTAACTGATTATGCTGGGTCCATCTTAGTGTTAATTAGAGAGCAGAAATCCTCAGCTCACAAACCTGGTGGAACTTGTACCCATGGCAAGCAAGTTCTAAAACCCACAGAACATGGGCTCGAACCCTTCTCCTGTACCCCAACACTTCTGTGATTTGTATACAATCGTGTTATTACGATTTTGTTAGGTAAGACACATATGCAACAGTTAGACAACTTTATTCCGAAACGTTTCGCCTACACAGTAGGCTTCTTCAGTCGAATACAGAAAGTAGGCAGGAACAGTAGAGATGTGAAGACGATGTAACCAGTCCATCACCCTTAAAGTCGTAGAATTTGAGGTTGTCAGTCCCTCGGCCTGGAGAAGTTCAGTTCCATAGTCAGGAACTATCTGAAGATCAAGCGACAGTGCGGAGACTTAAATACTGTCGGAAGGAGAGGTGCAGGGTAGTAGAAGTAGTAGTAGTAGTAGTAGTAGTAGTAGTAGTAGTAGTAGTGAGAGGCAACTGAGAGGTCATGTCCCTCTCAGATCCAACACTTCTCACTTGAAAAGCTTGTCCAAGGTGTTTTCTGTACCAAGATGCCACGTGTTGCAGTGTCTGACAAGATGAACATCAAAATGGTATACAATACCGACAGGTTGTTAGGTAAGACACATATGCAACAGTTAGACAACTTTATTCCGAAACGTTTCGCCTACACAGTAGGCTTCTTCAGTCGAATACAGAAAGTAGGAAGGAACAGTAGAGATGTGAAGACGATGTAATCAGTCCATCACCCTTAAAGTCGTAGAATTTGAGGTTGTCAGTCCCTCGGCCTGGAGAAGTTCAGTTCCATAGTCAGGAACTATCTGAAGATCAAGCGACAGTGCGGAGACTTAAATACTGTCGGAAGGAGAGGTGCAGGGTAGTAGTAGTAGTAGTAGTAGTAGTGAGAGGCAACTGAGAGGTCATGTCCCTCTCAGATCCAACACTTCTCACTTGAAAAGCTTGTCCAAGGTGTTTTCTGTACCAAGATGCCACGTGTTGCAGTGTCTGACAAGATGAACATCAAAATGGTATACAATACCGACAGGTTGTTAGGTAAGACACATATGCAACAGTTAGACAACTTTATTCCGAAACGTTTCGCCTACACAGTAGGCTTCTTCAGTCGAATACAGAAAGTAGGAAGGAACAGTAGAGATGTGAAGACGATGTAATCAGTCCATCACCCTTAAAGTCGTAGAATTTGAGGTTGTCAGTCCCTCGGCCTGGAGAAGTTCAGTTCCATAGTCAGGAACTATCTGAAGATCAAGCGACAGTGCGGAGACTTAAATACTGTCGGAAGGAGAGGTGCAGGGTAGTAGTAGTAGTAGTAGTAGTAGTAGTAGTAGTAGTAGTAGTAGTAGTAGTGAGAGGCAACTGAGAGGTCATGTCCCTCTCAGATCCAACACTTCTCACTTGAAAAGCTTGTCCAAGGTGTTTTCTGTACCAAGATGCCACGTGTTGCAGTGTCTGACAAGATGAACATCAAAATGGTATACAATACCGACAGGTTGTTAGGTAAGACACATATGCAACAGTTAGACAACTTTATTCCGAAACGTTTCGCCTACACAGTAGGCTTCTTCAGTCGAATACAGAAAGTAGGAAGGAACAGTAGAGATGTGAAGACGATGTAATCAGTCCATCACCCTTAAAGTCGTAGAATTTTGAGGTTGTCAGTCCCTCGGCCTGGAGAAGTTCAGTTCCATAGTCAGGAACTATCTGAAGATCAAGCGACAGTGCGGAGACTTAAATACTGTCGGAAGGAGAGGTGCAGGGTAGTAGTAGTAGTAGTAGTAGTAGTAGTAGTAGTAGTAGTAGTGAGAGGCAACTGAGAGGTCATGTCCCTCTCAGATCCAACACTTCTCACTTGAAAAGCTTGTCCAAGGTGTTTTCTGTACCAAGATGCCACGTGTTGCAGTGTCTGACAAGATGAACATCAAAATGGTATACAATACCGACAGGTTGTTAGGTAAGACACATATGCAACAGTTAGACAACTTTATTCCGAAACGTTTCGCCTACACAGTAGGCTTCTTCAGTCGAATACAGAAAGTAGGAAGGAACAGTAGAGATGTGAAGACGATGTAATCAGTCCATCACCCTTAAAGTCGTAGAATTTGAGGTTGTCAGTCCCTCGGCCTGGAGAAGTTCAGTTCCATAGTCAGGAACTATCTGAAGATCAAGCGACAGTGCGGAGACTTAAATACTGTCGGAAGGAGAGGTGCAGGGTAGTAGTAGTAGTAGTAGTAGTAGTAGTAGTAGTAGTAGTAGTAGTAGTAGTAGTAGTAGTAGTAGTAGTAGTGAGAGGCAACTGAGAGGTCATGTCCCTCTCAGATCCAACACTTCTCACTTGAAAAGCTTGTCCAAGGTGTTTTCTGTACCAAGATGCCACGTGTTGCAGTGTCTGACAAGATGAACATCAAAATGGTATACAATACCGACAGGTTGTTAGGTAAGACACATATGCAACAGTTAGACAACTTTATTCCGAAACGTTTCGCCTACACAGTAGGCTTCTTCAGTCGAATACAGAAAGTAGGAAGGAACAGTAGAGATGTGAAGACGATGTAATCAGTCCATCACCCTTAAAGTCGTAGAATTTGAGGTTGTCAGTCCCTCGGCCTGGAGAAGTTCAGTTCCATAGTCAGGAACTATCTGAAGATCAAGCGACAGTGCGGAGACTTAAATACTGTCGGAAGGAGAGGTGCAGGGTAGTAGTAGTAGTAGTAGTAGTAGTAGTAGTAGTAGTAGTAGTAGTGAGAGGCAACTGAGAGGTCATGTCCCTCTCAGATCCAACACTTCTCACTTAAAAAGCTTGTCCAAGGTGTTTTCTGTACCAAGATGCCACGTGTTGCAGTGTCTGACAAGATGAACATCAAAATGGTATACAATACCGACAGGTTGTTAGGTAAGACACATATGCAACAGTTAGACAACTTTATTCCGAAACGTTTCGCCTACACAGTAGGCTTCTTCAGTCGAATACAGAAAGTAGGAAGGAACAGTAGAGATGTGAAGACGATGTAATCAGTCCATCACCCTTAAAGTCGTAGAATTTGAGGTTGTCAGTCCCTCGGCCTGGAGAAGTTCAGTTCCATAGTCAGGAACTATCTGAAGATCAAGCGACAGTGCGGAGACTTAAATACTGTCGGAAGGAGAGGTGCAGGGTAGTAGTAGTAGTAGTAGTAGTGAGAGGCAACTGAGAGGTCATGTCCCTCTCAGATCCAACACTTCTCACTTGAAAAGCTTGTCCAAGGTGTTTTCTGTACCAAGATGCCACGTGTTGCAGTGTCTGACAA
The DNA here is from genome assembly GCF_038502225.1 of Cherax quadricarinatus. NCBI lineage: Eukaryota > Metazoa > Arthropoda > Malacostraca > Decapoda > Parastacidae > Cherax > Cherax quadricarinatus. Next base: position 160,792 of record NW_027195114.1, read on the forward strand.
GATGAACATCAAAATGGTATACAATACCGACAGGTTGTTAGGTAAGACACATATGCAACAGTTAGACAACTTTATTCCGAAACGTTTCGCCTACACAGTAGGCTTCTTCAGTCGAATACAGAAAGTAGGAAGGAACAGTAGAGATGTGAAGACGATGTAATCAGTCCATCACCCTTAAAGTCGTAGAATTTGAGGTTGTCAGTCCCTCGGCCTGGAGAAGTTCAGTTCCATAGTCAGGAACTATCTGAAGATCAAGCGACAGTGCGGAGACTTAAATACTGTCGGAAGGAGAGGTGCAGGGTAGTAGTAGTAGTAGTAGTAGTGAGAGGCAACTGAGAGGTCATGTCCCTCTCAGATCCAACACTTCTCACTTGAAAAGCTTGTCCAAGGTGTTTTCTGTACCAAGATGCCACGTGTTGCAGTGTCTGACAAGATGAACATCAAAATGGTATACAATACCGACAGGTTGTTAGGTAAGACACATATGCAACAGTTAGACAACTTTATTCCGAAACGTTTCGCCTACACAGTAGGCTTCTTCAGTCGAATACAGAAAGTAGGAAGGAACAGTAGAGATGTGAAGACGATGTAATCAGTCCATCACCCTTAAAGTCGTAGAATTTGAGGTTGTCAGTCCCTCGGCCTGGAGAAGTTCAGTTCCATAGTCAGGAACTATCTGAAGATCAAGCGACAGTGCGGAGACTTAAATACTGTCGGAAGGAGAGGTGCAGGGTAGTAGTAGTAGTAGTAGTAGTAGTAGTAGTAGTAGTAGTAGTAGTAGTAGTAGTAGTAGTAGTAGTAGTATTTAAGTCTCCGCACTGTCGCTTGATCTTCAGATAGTTCCTGACTATGGAACTGAACTTCTCCAGGCCGAGGGACTGACAACCTCAAATTCTACGACTTTAAGGGTGATGGACTGATTACATCGTCTTCACATCTCTACTGTTCCTGCCTACTTTCTGTATTCGACTGAAGAAGCCTACTGTGTAGGCGAAACGTTTCGGAATAAAGTTGTCTAACTGTTGCATATAAGAACATAAGAACATAAGAAAGGAGGAACACTGCAGCAGGCCTGTTGGCCCATACTAGGCAGGTCCTTTACAATTCATCCCACTAACAAACATTTGACCAACCCAATTTTCAATGCTACCCAAGAAATAAGCTCTGATGTGCAAGTCCCACTCAAATCCAACCCCTCCCACTCATGTACTTATCCAACCTAAATTTGAAACTACCCAAAGTCCTAGCATCAATAACCCAACTAGGTAGACTGTTCCACTCATCAACTACCCTATTTCCAAACCAATACTTTCCTATGTCCTTTCTAAATCTAAACTTATCTAATTTAAATCCATTACTGCGGGTTCTCTCTTGGAGAGATATCCTCAAGACCTTGTTAATATCCCCTTTATTAATACCTATCTTCCACTTATACACTTCGATCAGGTCTCCCCTCATTCTTCGTCTAACAAGTGAATGTAACTTAAGAGTCTTCAATCTTTCTTCATAAGGAAGATTTCTAATGCTATGTATTAATTTAGTCATCCTACGCTGAATGTTTTCTAACGAATTTATGTCCATTCTGTAATATGGAGACCAGAATTGAGCTGCATAATCTAGGTGAGGCCTTACTAATGATGTATAAAGCTGCAGTATGACCTCTGGACTTCTGTTGCTTACACTTCTTGATATAAATCCCAGTAATCTATTTGCCTTATTACGTACGCTTAGGCATTGCTGTCTTGATTTAAGGTTGCTGCTTACCATAACCCCCAAGTCCTTTTCGCAATCTGTATGGTTAAGTTCTACATTATTTAACTTATAAGTGCTAGGGTTATGGACACTCCCGAGCTTCAGAACCTTGCATTTATCTACATTGAACTGCATCTGCCACTTTTCTGACCAAGAGCAGAGTTTGTCTAAATCCTCCTGAAGTTCCCTAACATCTACGTTTGAATCAATTATCCTACCTATCTTCGTGTCATCGGCGAATTTGCTCATATCACTAGTAATTCCTTCATCAAGATCATTGATATATATTATAAACAACAACGGGCCCAAGACTGATCCCTGTGGAACGCCACTTGTTACTGATCCCCACTCGGATTTAACCCCATTTATGGACACTCTTTGCTTCCTGTCTGTGAGCCATGATTCGATCCACGAGAGCACCCTTCCCCCAATGCCATGAGCTGCTACTTTCTTCAACAGTCTTTGGTGCGGAACTCTATCAAATGCCTTACTAAAATCTAAGTAAATAATATCAAATTCTTTATCGTGGTCAACAGCCTCAAAAGCTTTACTGAAGAAAGTTAATAAATTAGTTAGACAAGACCGGCCTCTTGTGAATCCATGCTGAGTATCATTAATCAAGCTATGCTTATCGAGATGGCTTCTTATAATCTCAGCTATAATTGACTCTAGTAATTTGCCTACAATCGAGGTCAGGCTTATTGGGCGGTAATTTGACGGTAACGACTTGTCCCCTGTTTTAAAAATAGGAATTACATTAGCCATCTTCCACATATCAGACACTGCACCTGTTTGAAGAGATAAATTAAAAATATTAGTTAATGGGTCACAGACTTCCATTTTGCATTCCTTTAGAACCCTTGAAAAAACCTCATCAGGACCCGGTGACTTATTTTGCTTCAGTCTGTCTATCTGCTTCACAACCATTTCACTAGTGACTGTGATGTTACATAATTTATCTTCTTCTGATCCACTATAAAAATTAATTACCGGAATATTATTAGTGTCTTCCTGTGTAAAAACCGAGAGAAAATAATTATTTAAAATCGAGCACATTTCATTCTCTTTGTCAGTAAGATGCCCATAGTTATTTTTAAGGGGACCTATCTTATCTCTGACTTTTGTTCTATATACCTGGAAAAAACTTTTTGGGTTAGTTTTAGAATCCCTAGCAACTTTAATTTCATAGTCCCTTTTAGCTTTTCTTATCCCCTTTTTAATGTCCCTCTTAATGTCAATATACTGATTCATAAGATGACCCTCGCCTCTTTTGATACGCCTATAAATTCCTTTCTTATGCCCTAGTAGATATTTCAGCCTATTATTCATCCATTTTGGGTCGTTTCTATTTGATCTAATTTCCTTATAAGGGATAAACGTTCTTTGAGCAGCATGTATTGTGTTCAGAAAACTGTCATATTGATAGCTCTCTTCGTTACCCCAGTCAACAGATGATAAGTGTTCTCTAAGCCCATCGTAATCTGCTAAGCGAAAATCTGGGACTGTTACTGAGTTATCCCTACTATCATACTTCCATTCAATTCTACATGTAATTGATTTGTGGTCGCTAGCACCCAGTTCCTCTGAAACTTCTAAATTATTAACAAGGAATTCATTGTTTGCCAGAACTAAGTCAAGCAGGTTATTACCCCTTGTAGGTTCTGTCACAAACTGCTTCAAAAAACAATCCTGAACTACTTCTAAGAAATCGTATGATTCTAAATTCCCAGTCAAGAAATTCCAATCAATATGACTAAAGTTAAAGTCTCCTAGAATTACTACATTATCCTGCCTTGTGGCCCTAACAATTTCCTCCCATAGTAGTCTCCCCTGGTCCCTATCTAAATTTGGGGGACGGTATATCACACCTAAAATTAATTTTTCATGCCCCTCTGAAAATTCTATCCAAACAGACTCTGTATGTGTTACTTCAGGCTTAATACCCGTTTTTATGCAACAGTTCAAGCGATCTCGGACATACAATGCCACCCCACCCCCCTTCCCGATACTTCTATCTACTTGGAACAATTTAAAACCCTGAATGTGACATTCTGCAGGCATGTCCCGACTTTTTGAATTAAACCACGTCTCAGTAATGGCAAATACATCTATGTTACCTGCACTAGCAACTAGTCTCAACTCGTCCATCTTATTCCTAGCACTGCGACTATTTGTGTAATATATACTTAAGGACCCTCCTATCTCTTTACCCTTCCTGCTCCTTTCTGTTATTCCACTAAACCTATTACTGTCATTGTCAATTAGTGCCACTGGCTTTCCAATATCCTCCTCATTTTGCCTATTACTAGTTCTCCTAGTACTCATGTTACTACCCCGCGACTTCACAGTTTTCCCGCCAAAACCCATACCACTAACTATTCCTAGTTTAAAGACCTAACAGCTCCCTCCACTGTGTTGGCCAGTGCTCCCACCCCACACCTAGACAAATGAACCCCATCCCTGGCATACATGTCATTTCTGCCATAGAAGAGGTCCCAGTTGTCAATGAATGTTACCGCATTTTCCTTACAGTATTTGTCCAGCCAGCAATTGACACCAATTGCTCTGGACAACCATTCATTTCCAACTCCTCTCCTTGGCAAAATGCCACATATGACAGGTTTCCCACCCTTCTTCCTAATTATCTCTATTGCTGACCTATACCTGCTAATCAGGTCCTCACTCCTATGTCTGCCAACATCGTTGCCTCCAGCACTGAGACAGATAATAGGATTGCTCCCATTACCTCTCATGATGTCATCCAGACGGCTAACAATATCCTTCATCCCAGCCCCAGGAAAACACACTCTCTGCCTCCTACTCCTATCCTTCAAACAGAATGCCCTATCCATGTACCTAATCTGGCTATCCCCAACAACAACAATGTTTTTACCTTCCTTGGCGTCGTCCGTAGTGATGCTCCGAGTAGTCGACTCACATTCGCCAGGTAGCATTACACCACTTGTAGAATTCGTCATGACGTTCTCGATGGTCTTCGTTGGGGTTTCTAGGGATGTCTCACTCACGTCTGCCAATGCTTCCTTGGTGCTCGTTGTGGCATTCCCAGTAGAACACTCACATTCGTCAGGTAGCACCGAGAATGAGTTGGAAGTTTCCACGGCAGTCTTCTGGTTTCTCGTTGTTTCTGCCTCTCCAACCGTTTTCTTAATCTTCAGCTTGGTTCCATGTTGCCCGGCCACTGACCAAGCTCCCCTCTTAACCTGGGGACTCACAACAGGAGGATTACTACGAATCCTCTTGTTCTCCTCCGTTAATCGCCGTATCTCCAATTTAGCAACTCTAAGTTCTTCTCTCAGCTGCTGGTAAAGCTGCTCAAGAGTGGGCATCCTGGTTCAGATTCACAGAGAGCACACAAACAGGTCTTCACAGAGCTAAGTACACGTCACCACTGACTAAGTACACGTCACCACTGACTAAGTACACGTCACCACTGACACCACCTAACAACCTGTCGGTATTGTATACCATTTTGATGTTCATCTTGTCAGACACTGCAACACGTGGCATCCTGGTACAGAAAACACCTTGGACAAGCTTTTCAAGTGAGAAGTGTTGGATCTGAGAGGGACATGACCTCTCAGTTGCCTCTCACTACTACTACTACTACTACTACTACTACTACTACTACTACTACTACTACTACTACTACTACCCTGCACCTCTCCTTCCGACAGTATTTAAGTCTCCGCACTGTCGCTTGATCTTCAGATAGTTCCTGACTATGGAACTGAACTTCTCCAGGCCGAGGGACTGACAACCTCAAATTCTACGACTTTAAGGGTGATGGACTGATTACATCGTCTTCACATCTCTACTGTTCCTTCCTACTTTCTGTATTCGACTGAAGAAGCCTACTGTGTAGGCGAAACGTTTCGGAATAAAGTTGTCTAACTGTTGCATATGTGTCTTACCTAACAACCTGTCGGTATTGTATACCATTTTGATGTTCATATTACGATTTTGCGTGTCATCAAGCTCATGGAATTAATTTTGGCTATGCTAAAACTGTCATAGTTCTCAGTGTCACCCATAGGATAATTGAGATTAACTGTGTGTTTAGTGTTAAAAGGTTAAGAAATGAACCATTGTCAAGTTTTTTTTTAATCTCTGTTGATAACAAGAGTATTTCACCCCACCATGGAAGTTGTATTCATTATCACAAATCTTAAAACCCCTTCCAAGACTCTAATTACTAGTAATCCTTTCATAAATCACTTCCAAGGGCAACTGTTGGAAATAAATGGTATAAAATACCGACACAGTGGAAACATAAACACATATGCAGTTTAATGTGATCCTTTATTGACAACGTTTCACCCACACAGTGGGCTTTTTCAAGTCACACACGGATCTACCTGGGGTTGGAAGGTACGTGAGTATTTATAGTCATGTTCAGAATGTTGAGGTCAGGTGGAGAATGCTGCATCTGATGATCTACCGGGTGGAGTTATAGAGTCTTGGGTAGCTTGGCAGGGTATTGGACAAGTTGTGAGTAGACCTTCTGCAGTGTTCTATGTTCTTATGTGGGATAGCGATGAAGAAGTTTCTTGGCGAGTGGTTCAGCTATGTTATAGAAGCCGTTGTTCTGGTTGAAATTGTTGGTTATAGAGATAAGCGATGATTCCAGGATTCTTCGGTATTGAGTGTTGTCTTCTGTGGCGATAAGTCTTGAGTTTCTGTAGTTAATTAAATGGTTGTGTGAATTGCGATGTTGTACACAGGCATTCCTTGTATCGTCAGTCCTGCTTGCATATTGGTGTTCTGAAATACGTGTTTGGACGTCTCTTGATGTTTCGCCCACATATAATTTGTTGCAGTCATTACAAGGGATTATGTATACCCCTTGTAGATGAATGGTTCAGAGAACCGACATGTTGATAAATTAGACACATGTGCAACTCTTGGGTATCTTTATTGAGGAAACGTTTCGCCACACAGTGGCTTCATCAGTCCATACAAAGGAGAATCTTGAAGAACAGGAGGAGAATGAGGTAATCAGTCCCTCAACCTTGAGTCGATGTGGTCAGTCCATCAATCTTGGCTTCATCAGTCCATACGTAGGAGAAACTTGAAGAACAGGAGGAGAATGAGGTAATCAGTCCCTCAACCTTGAGTCGATGTGTTCAGTCCATCAATCTTGAATAGAATAGATTGATGGACTGAACACATCGACTCAAGGTTGAGGGACTGATTACCTCATTATCCTCCTGTTCTTCAAGTTTTTCCTACGTATGGACTGATGAAGCCACTGTGTGGCGATACGTTTCCCCAATAAAGATACCCAAGAGTTGCACATGTGTCTAATTTATCAACATGTCGGTTCTCGAAACCACTCATCTACAAAGATCTGTTTGTGACTTAATAAAGTCCACTGTGTGGGCGAAACGTTGTCAATAAAGGATCACATTATACTGCTTATGTGTTTCTATTTCCAATGACAACCGTTCAGCATCAAATTTCTCAGTTATCCGCTAGAATAATTCATCACAAATTATATATATACATTGATGAATCTACGAAGGAGTCTACTGGCAGTATTGCATCTTTTCTTGTTATCATCTCCCTAGATAACACCCGATGTTGTACAAGAATGGTATACAATACCGACAAGATGAAATTAAGACACATGTGCAACATCTGGGTATCTTTATTGTAGACGTTTCGCCATCCACTGGCTTTATCAATACAAATTCCAGGAGATAACTTGAAGACAGTAGAACTATATACAGAAGATGAGGTAATCAGTCCCTCAACCTTGGAGTAGGTGCGAAGAGCACCTACTCCAAGGTTGAGGCAATGGAGTTGGTGATGGAGTTGGTGTTTGGCGATGGAGTTGGTGGGGAGGACTATGTATCTCTTCTCGGCAGTGTCTTCTCTGGGTGTGTTGAAGATGTTTAATGCCCGTCGTCTGCAGTCTCTTATGAGACTTTAATAGATGCGACTTAAACAGAATTATCAAAGCTTACTGTTTGGGTAGCATTGAAAATTGGGTTGGGCATACATTCTGTTAGGGGGATGGATTGTGAAGGACCTGCCAGCATGGACCAACAGGCCTACTGCATTGTTCCTCTTTTCTTATGTTCTTATACCGCTGACCACATTCATTGATTTTAGCTTAATCATTGTGAGTCTGCCATACTTCCTGAAGTACTCTTAACCAAGCCTAAGCCTGGCTACTACAGCATCGTTGTTAGGTAAGACACATATGCAACAGTTAGCACATGTGTCTTACCTAACAACCTGTCGGTATTTTATACCATTTTAAATTTACTCTTTCAGACACTGCAACACAATGGTATCTTGGTACAGAACAGAAAACAACTTGGACAACTTGTACTAGTGAGAATGGCTGGATTTGAGAGGGACGTGACCTCCCAACGACTACATTCTTACATCTACTAGTGGTCCACATCTCACCTCCTGGTGGTATTTTAAGGCTCCATCCTGTCACTTCAACTCCCTCTCCAGGAAACGGGTCAGTAAAACCTACAAACACACACTCACCGATGGCAGCACTATCACGGGCTTAAATATAAACTCCCCGACACCAACTTTGGTATGACGAAACAATTAAATCATGTTTAAGGTGACTCAGTTCAACGTAAGTTCTTACTTCACAATTAGACACCTACTGGCCGAGCTCCTTGAAGCAGAGAGGCCAGATATTGTTTTACTAAACAGTACCTGCCTCAAAGCCCCTCAACGTATCCGCCATTATGGTTATACTGCACTACAGTCCCCCTATGATCCCCACGATGGGGTTGCCATCCTTGTCAAATCCAACATAAAACATGAATTTCTCCCAATCCCATTTATTCGCCAACACTATCTTGCAGTCAGAATACACACCCACCTTGGACCCTTCATCTTTTACACCATCTATGCTCGCCCAAACACTATTCTCAACATACGCGATCTTTCCTTAGTCTTCAACTACACCAACACACAAACATACCTACTAGCTGACATGAATGCCAAACACACCGCCTTTCATCACACCAGTAACAACCAACTTGGTCACCAATTACTCAACTTCACAAACCACAAACACCTAGTTCACCTCGGCCCAGACTTCAACACCTACAACCACACTGGCAAAGGCAAACCCTACATCATTCTGACAAAACGAGCCAGCTCTCTCTTTCAGCACTACATCTCACCTGGCCCTATTACAGGCTCTGATCACATCCCAGTCATCTTACACATCTCCAACCCTATCCTCATCCTGGCCACACCTTCCTTCTCCTACAAGAACGCTGACTGGGATGCCTTCAAACAACACATAGACAATACTAACCTCACCTATGACTATAACAACAAACCCATCTCTGACATCGACGCTCAACTTGATCTCATCCAGGACACCATTACACAAGCAGCCAACACCGCAATACCAAAGAAAACTCACACCACTCGTTATTCCTTCAAACCCTCAATCAGAAAAAGAAGACTAATTATCTGCTACCCCAACCGCTTCCTCTACAACACACACAGATTTAATCAAGTCCGATTAGATCTCACTTACCTCAGAAACAACATTCTACACAGTCTAGGCCAAGACCACAACAATCACTGGTCACAGCTCATACTACAAGCAGACAAACAGCGTATTAAAAACACTAAAGCCTTCTGGAACTTTATTAAAAAGATCAGAGGCACCACTCCCACCAACAAATTCAAACACATCACCCACAACAACACATACATCTCAGACCCGCAGGCTGCTACTAACATCTTCAAACACATCTGGGAGAACATCTTCCATCATCACCGACCCCACCCTAAAGCTATTCAACACATTCAGAACATAGAACACTGGACCACTGCACACACACAAGAAACAACACCAGATAGCCACATCCATCTGGACTCTCTTACCTCCTCCCAAGAACTTGACACTCACCAACACAGACATTAAAACTCTCCTCAGACACCTTCCTCCCAAGGCCCCTGGTGCCTCTGACCTAAACCATATTATCCTGAAACACCTTCCTGACTCTATCATTACTGCCTACACAAGCCTCCTCAATGCCTCCCTTGCCCCTGGATACTTCCCTTCCCCCTTCAAAGCTGCTACTGCTATCCTCCTTCCTAAACCCAATAAAGACCACTCTGACCCTAGAAACTATCGCCCTATCAGCCTCCTCGAAACTTTAGGAAAACTCTTTGAAAAACTCATCAATCATCGCCTTCGCAGATACCTGGAACATAATTCTCTACTTTCTGATGGCCAGTTTGGCTTCAGAACACACAGATCCACACAGGATGCCATTAACATCATTCTCAACTACATCCGCATAAACATAAAACAAAGAAACAGGACAGCCCAGGTTGCAAAAGACGTTGAAAAAGCTTTTGACACTGTCTGGCACGATGGGCTCAAGTACAAACTCTGCACTAACTTTAACCTGCCTCTCACTACTCGCAAACTCCTCTGCAACTTCCTAGACGGCCGTACCATGAGAATCAAATTCCAAGGCTGTTACTCTGACTACTTCACATTAAATGCTGGAGTACCCCAGGGATCTGTCCTCTCCCCTACCCTCTACATTTTATACACTAACGACATTCCAACACCTGTATACCACAACTCCATCACACTAGCCTATGCAGACGACATTACACAACTTATCACTCATGCCAATATAGATACACTCTCACACAAAACACAAAATGAGGTCGACAGGATAGCCACCTGGGAACAAAAATGGAGGATCAAAATCAATGCAGCTAAATCCAGCATTACGTATTTTAACTACAGGAAACGTGATCCTCCATTACCTGTCGAGCTAAGAACAGCTGACACCTGCACTTACATCCCCATCGCACAATCTGTCACTGTCTTTGGCGTTAATCTTGACTACCTTCTTCGTTTACACGGACACATTCACTCAAGGCATGCAATAGCTAGTAAGGCCCTTGCGGGCTTCTACAAGCTGAAACATGCCTCTCAACGCACCAAATTTCACCTCTACAAATCCCTACTACGTCCTCTGATAACTTACTCTCCTCTAGCCCTCTCTCTTGCAGCAAAAACAAACTTACTTAAACTGCAGCGTGTCCAGAACAAGACGCTGGGCTGGGTGCTTGATGTCAGATGGGAAGACTTCGCCACAAGCGAGTCTCTCCATGCCCAATTAGACATCCCTGCACTGAATCTGTACTGGAAGACGCTCAGTGACAGACAGATAGCCAAATTTCAGACACGACATGACTACTGGACCTCTCTCCTTGACGAAGACATTCGCAGACCCACAGACCAACACAACCTTTTCTACTCCTTGCATGATCCTGCTCCTAACCCTATTTACAAATAACCTTGGATTCGCTGACAGGTACCTTCGCTGACAGGTACCATTCTCTGACTCACGTTTGCCTTAGCTTTTGGGTTAAGATATGGCTCAGTTCTACACTCCTCTCTAGCGCTAAACGTCGCATGTCCCTTCCTCCCCGCTCACCCCACCAGAGTCCCAACAGAAGAACCCGAATTTTAAGCCCTGGATCTATTTCTACGATTAAGAACACTCCTCTCCAGCACTATTCTTCGTCTGTCCCGTCTTCCCCGCTCATCCCATTTGGGATCTTACTTGAACTATCGTTCGTTCGTTCGTACTTCAACTCCATATTGTTTCAGACTATGGAACAATACTCTTCTCCAGACTGAGGGACTGACCACCTCAAAACTTCAAGGGTGATGGACTGATTACATCGTCTTCACGTCTCTTCTGCTTCTATCAACTTTTCTGTACTCGACTGAAGAAGCCTGCTGTGTAGGCGAAACGTTTCGAAATAAAGATACCTAACTGTTGCATATGTGTCTTACCTAACAACCTGTCGGTATTTTATATCGTTTTAATATTTACTTCAGCAACCGTCACTCTGTTTACATCGCAAGTTGCTCCGTAAATATGCTTAACAACGTTAATGTCATAGCTGGTTATGGATATTTTTAAGGGATAACGTTTCGGTCATGGGACCTTGGTCACTCCAAATTACTGATAAAGGTTCACGAACTTGAAATGTAACATGTAAAGGTGTCCTAATTATGTGCACCTGAGTAATTTCATCCATATTGTCATTATCTCTAAACTTTCTACTTTTTCTTAGTGAGATGTAGATCTACTCAGGTTTTTAACTGAATTCCTATGATGATCAGATTCATTACTGCTTCTCTCCTATTATTACTAATATTTCACACATATATACCCATGTTATGTTGATAAATTAGACATATGTGCAAGAGTTATGTTGATAAATTAGACACAAGAGTTGCACATGTGTCTAATTTATCAACATGTCGGTTCTCTGAACCGACATGATTGGTGTTGGGGGGTGCGGGAGTTGTTTCTTGAGTAGCTTTAGGTAGATGTCGTCTTGATAAGGACCTGCCTCGTATGGGCCAGTAGGCCTTCTGCAGTGTTCCTACATTCTTATGTTCTTATGTTCTTAATACCCATGTTATATTCTACATCGTCCTACTTAATTTATCAGATTTATAATGTAGAAGTACAATCCGTTTCTGTTGGAATCCAAAAGAAATGTGTATTTCCATTTCTCCGATTTTTTATCTATACCTGATTTCGACGAGCATGCTGTTACTCATATGCGAGTCCAGTGTCTTCAGTAATGACTTAGATTCGCTAATCAATGAGTTAAGCTCACTGTCATAAGTAGACTTTAGTGTCATTCGCATGGTAAACTTCTTAATTTGCATTGTAGAATGCACAGGGGTAATATTAAGACACATGTGCAACATCTGGGTAACTTTATTGTAGACGTTCCGCCATCCAGTGACTTTATCAATACAAATTCCTGGACATAACTTGAAGACTAAAACTATGTACAGAAGATGAGGTAATCAGTCCCTCAACCTTCGAGTTGGTGCGAAGAGCACCGCAGTCGTGGAGATTCTGAAGCAGAAGCGAACGAACGAACGAAAGTTCAGGTAAGATCCCAAATGGGATGAGCGGGGAAGATGGGACAGACGAAGAATAGCGCTGGAGAGGAGTGTTCTTAGTTGCTGTTTAACCCAGCAGCGAAGGCGATCGTGAGACAGATATTGAGAAGAGAAATTCAGGCTCTTCTGTTGGGACTCCGGTGGGGTGAGCGGAGAGGAAGGGACAGGCAAAGATTAGCGCTAGAGAGGAGTGTAGAACTGAGCCATATCTTAACCCTAAAGCTAAGGCGAACGTGGGTCCGAGAATGGTACCTGTCAGCGAATCCAAGGTTGTTTGTAATTAGGGTTAGGAGCAGGATCATACAAGGAGTAGAAAAGGTTGTGTTGGTTTGTGGGTCTGCGAATGTTTTCTTCAAGGAGTCATGTCGTGTCTCAAGTTTGTCTGTCTGTCACTGAGCGTCTTCCAGTAAAGATTCAGTGCAGGGATGTTTAACTGGGCATGGAGAGACTCGCTTATGGCGAAGTCTTCCCATCTGACATCAAGCACCCAGCGCAGCGCCTTGTTCTGGACATGCTGCAGTTTAAGTAAGTTTGTTTTTGCTGCAAGAGAGAGGGCCAGAGGAGAGTAAGTTATCAGAGGACGTAGTAGGGATTTGTAGAGGTGAAGTTTGGTGCGTTGAGAGGCATGTTTCAGCTTGCAGAGGCCCGCAAGGGCCTTACTAGTTATTGCATGCCTTGAGTGAATGTGTCCGTGTAAACGAAGAAGGTAGTCAAGATTAACGCCAAGGACAGTGACAGATTGTGTCATGGGGATGTACGTGCGGGTGTCAGCTGTTCTGAGCTCGACAGGTAATGGAGAATCACTTTTCCTGTAGTTAAAATATGTAATGCTGGATTTAGCTGCATTGGTTTTGATCCTCCATTTTTGTTGCCAGATGACTATCCTGTCGACCTCATTTTGTGTTTTGTGTGAGAGTGTATCTATATTGGCATGAGTGATAAGTTGTGTAATGTCGTCTGTATAGGCTAGTGTGATGGAGTTGTGGTATACAGGTATTGGAATGTCGTTAGTATATAAAATGTAGAGGGTAGGGGAGAGGACAGATCCCTGGGGTACTCCAGCATTTAGTGTGAAGTAGTCAGAGTAACAGCCTTGGAATTTGATTTTCATAGTACGGCCGTCTAGGAAGTTGCAGAGGAGTTTACGAGTAGTGAGAGGCAGGTTAAAGTTAGTGCATAGTTTGTACTTGAGCCCTTCGTGCCAGACAGTGTCAAAAGCCTTTTCAAAGTCTTTTGCAACCTGGGCTGTCCTGTTTCTTTGTTTTGTGTTTAAGTGGATGTAGTTGAGAATGATGTTAATGGCATCCTGTGTGGATCTGTGTGTTCTGAAGCCAAACTGGTCATCAGAAAGTAGAGAATTGTGTTCCAGGTATCTGCAAAGGCGATGATTGATGAGTTTTTCAAAGAGTTTCCTTAAAGTTTCGAGGAGGCTAATAGGAAGATAGTTTCTAGGATCAGAGTGGTCTTTTTTGGGTTTAGGAAGGAGGATAGCAGAAGCAGCTTTGAAGAGGGAAGGGAAGCATTGAGGAGGTTTGTGTAGGCAGTAATGACAGATTCATGGAGGTGTTTTAGGATAATATGGTTTAGGCCAGAGGCACCAGGGGCCTTGGGAGGAAGGTGTCTCAGGATAGTTTTAATGTCTGTGTTGGTGAAAGAAGTGTCGAGTTCATGGGAGCAGGTAAGAGTCCAGATGGATGTGGCTATCTGGTGTTGTTTCTTGTGTGTGTGCAGTATTCAAGTGTTCTTTGTTCTGAATGTGTTGAATAACGTTAGGGCGAGGTGGGTGAGGGTGGAAGATGTTCTCCCAGATGTGTTTGAAGATGTTAGTAGCAGCCTGCGGGTCTGAGATGTATGTGTTGTTGTGGGTGATGTGTTTGAATTTGTTGGTGGGAGTTGTGCCTCTGATTCTTTTGATAAAGTTCCAGAAGGCTTTAGTGTTTCTAATACGCTGTTTGTCCACTTGTTGTATGAGTTGTGACCAGTGATTGTTGTGGTCTTGGTATAGGTTGTGTAGAATGTTGTTCCTAAGGTAAGTGAGATCTAATCGGACTTGATTAAATCTGTGTGTGTTGTAGAGGAAGCGGATGTGGTAGCAGATAATTCTTCTTCTTGTGCTGATTGAGGGTTTGAAGGAATAACGAGTGGTGTGAGTTTTCTTTGGTATTGCAATGTTGGCTGCTTGTGTAATGGTGTCCTGGATGAGATCAAGTTGAGTGTCGATGTCAGAGATAGGTTTGTTGTTGTAGTCATAGGTGAGGTTAGTATTGTCTATGTGTTGTTTGAAAGCATCCCAGTCAGCGTTCTTGTAGGAGAAGGAAGGTGTGGCCAGGATGAGGATAGGGTTGGAGGAGATGTGTAAGATGACTGGGATGTGATCAGAGCCTGTAATAGGGCCAGGTGAGATGTAGTGTTGAAATAGAGACCTGGATTGGTTTGCCAGAATGATGTCTGGTTTGCCTTGGCCCGTGTGGTTGTAGAAGGTGTTAAAGTCTGGGCTGAGATGAATTAGGTGTTTATGGTTTGTGAAGTTGAGTAATTGGTGACCAAGTTGGTTGTTACTGGTGTGATGAAAGGCGGTGTGTTTGGCATTCATGTCAGCTAGTAGGTATGTTGGTGTGTTGGTGTACTTGACGACTAAGGAAAGGTCGTATATGTTGAGAATAGTGCTTGGGCGAGCATAGGTGGTGGAAAAGATAAAGGGGCCAAGGTGGGTGTGTATTCTGACTGCAAGACAGTGTTGGTGAATAAAAGGGATTGGGAAAAATTCGTGTTTTATGTTGGATTTGACAAGGATGGCAACCCCATCGTGGGGATCATAGGGGGACTGTAGTGCAGTATAACCATAATGGCGGATACGTTGAAGGGCTTTGAGGCAGGCACTGTTTAGCAAAACAATATCTGGCCTCCCTGCTTCAAGGAGCTCGGTCAGTAGGTGTCTAATTGTAAAGTAAGAACGTACGTTGAACTGAATCACCTTAAACATTGTTTAATGGTTTAGTCATTGCAAAGTTAATGTCAGGGGAGGTATTCGGATTAAAGCCCGTGATAGTGGTGCCATCGGTAGATGTGTGTTTGTAGGTGTTACGGAGCCGATTCCTGGAGGGGGAGGAAGAAATAGATCTGTTTTTATGTTCTTTGGTCTGTCAATAAGAAGTTGGGGCAAGTTTAGGTTTGAGTGAATTTTGTCTGGAGGAGGTGAAGTTGGACCTGGATGTAGTTGTCATAGCAGCAGCAGAAGGCGGGAGGGGTAGTAGTAGTGAAGAGGGGTAGGGGAGGAGGAGCGCTGGTGGGTGTAGGAAGTGGGGGTGGGAGAGAGGGAAGTGTTAGAGGTTGTAGGGGGCTTAGAAGACAAGCAGGAAGGAGGGATAATTAAAGAGGGAAGATTGTTAGCAGACAAGATTAGGTTAAGGACATGTGAGTAATCTGATTGGTAAACTTGAGAGATTACCATCGCAGAGTGGGCAGCAGTGGCGAGTCGACAGTTAGTTCTGTTGTCTAGTGTGGGTGTAGGTGTAGAAGAAGTGCTTGTAGTCTGTGTGTTGGTGTTTGATGTGTGTAGAGTAGGAGAGGTAGACCAAGTGCGTGGGGAGGCCCAGGCATTCGGGGTAGGGGAATGATGTATGGATGTGGGGGGTGCAGGGAAGGGTTTGGGGAGGGAGGGAGGTTGGCTTGCTCTGAGGGAGGAGAGAATGTCTTTTCTAGAAGGGCAGGAATTTGCAACTGCAGTGTGTGACCCGCCGCAGTTAGAACATTTAAGGGGGAGGTTGCAAGTGTTCCAGAAGTGGCCAGTTGCTGAACATCTGGAGCAGACTTGTGTGGATGTGCATGAGATTTTGTCGTGGCCGAATTTGTAGCATTTCAGACATTGTGTGATGGGGTGAAAGTTCGGAGTGAAGAGAGTGTTTGGAGGAATGCGGATGGTCTTGGCAAAGATTCCTTGATTGAAGAGTGTAGAGGCGTCAGAAGGAGATGAACAGCATATTTTGAGGATGGTAGAGTTTTCAGGTCAGTAAATATCGTCAACAGAGACTTTGTTCTTAGTACTAATTTCTTTGATTAAGTCTTCTTTGTCTCTGTCATAGGCAGCCAGGAGAGAATTGTCTACATGTTTTGAAGTCACTGCATTTGGCGCAGTGCTCAGGGGTCCAAATAATAGTGAAGCCTGAGTTGAGAAGTTTTTGTCTGGCCTCGGTTGAGGTGTACGTTTCGTAAGAATGTCTGTCAAGAAGGAGTTTGAAGCCTGAGTTGGTTTTAAAGGCTTTCAGCTGAGGTGCGCCAGTGATTTGGTACAATAAATTTTCAGGACAGATAGTGGCATGATCAGAATTAGAGTATTTGAGGTTAAGTGAGAAAGAATTGGGTTTGGAAGAGGTAGAGGCAGGATAGGCCTTAGAGGCAGGAGTAGGCGGAGTAGAGGCAAGTGTTGGCGGTAGAGGAGGAGTGGTAAGGGGGAAGGAAGTGGAAGTGGAAGGCATTGAAGGCATCGTAAATCAGATGTGGCGGCCAAATCTGTGAGAGTACTCGGCCTGTCTATAACTTTAGAGTTTTCTTGTGGAGTCCGTCGCTGGAGGCACAGGACACTGAGGAGGTGAGCTGTAGCTTGATGGAGCACTGTATGCCCTGAACGGCGAGGAGAGGCTACACTGGCTGTATGGCGTGCAGACCACACGTACAGACTGAGGCGTGGAGACTTCAGACAGCAACAGGAGTGCAGAGGGAGGCTTCCTGCCCTTGGGTAGGCAGCCACCGACGCACCAATCCTGATGGTGAAGACGAAGGTCCAGTAACCACCACTGGATGAAGAGAGGCACACTGGCTGTGAGCGGTGAGGAGAGCCAACACTAGCTGTATGGCGTGCAGACTTCACATACAGGCTGAGGTGTGGAGACTTCAGACAGCGGCGACGAGAGGCAACACTGGCTGTATGGCGTGTAGACTACACGTACAGTCTGAGGCGTGGAGACTTCAGATAGCAACAGGAGTGCAGAGGGAGGCTTAAGAACATAAGAAAGGAGGAACACTGCAGGAGGCCTGCTGGCCCATACTAGGCAGGTCCTTTACAATTCATCCCACTAACAAAACATTTGCCCAACCCAATTTTCAATGCCACCCAAGAAATAAGCTCTGATGTGAAAGTCCCACTCAAATCCAACCCCTCCCACTCATGTACTTATCCAACCTAGATTTGAAACTACCCAAAGTCCCAGCCTCAATAACCCAACTACTTCCAAACCAATACTTTCCTATGTCCTTTCTAAATCTAAACTTATCTAATTTAAATCCATTACTGCGGGTTCTCTCTTGGAGAGACATCCTCAAGACCCTATTAATATCCCCTTTATTAATTCCTATCTTCCACTTATACACTTCGATCAGGTCTCCCCTCATTCTTCGTCTAACAAGTGAATGTAACTTAAGAGTCTTCAATCTTTCTTCATAAGGAAGATTTCTAATGCTATGTATTAATTTAGTCATCCTACGCTGAATGTTTTCTAACGAATTTATGTCCATTTTGTAATACGGAGACCAGAACTGAGCTGCATAATCTAGGTGAGGCCTTACTAATGATGTATAAAGCTGCAGCATGACCTCTGGACTTCTGGACTTCTTATGTTCTTATGTTCAGAGGGAGGCTTCCTGCCCTTGGGTAGGCAGCCACCGATGCACCAATCCTGATGGTGAAGACGAAGGTCCAGTAACCACCACTCTGAGAAAAGTCACTCTCAACACGGGGTAATTAGAGAGGTGAGATCGTTGGTCGATGAAGGTGTGTGTGTGTGTGTGATTGTTTGAAGCAGAAGCAAGGCGTCAAGGTAACCGTGGCTACTCTGAGACCTCTCTCCCTGCTTTGGTTGCTCCCTTGCAACATTGCACAGCTCCTGATGACGCACTGGGAAGTGTGAAAGTACTTGAGATAAAGATTCCCCCCCCGTGGCTTGTCCTGCAAATATATATATATATATATATATATATATATATATATATATATATATATATATATATATATATATATATATATATATATATATTTATGTATATATATTTTTACATATATATATATATATATATATATCTATATATATTATATAAATGTATATATATATACATATATATATATATATATAATATATATATATATATATATAATATATATATATATATATAATATATATATATATAATATATCTGAGAGAGTTAGAGCAAAGGAAGGGGTAGCAGTAATGTTAAATGATCAGTTATGGAAGGAGAAAAGAGAATATGAATGTGTAAATTCAAGAATTATGTGGATTAAAGTAAAGGTTGGATGCGAGAAGTGGGTCATAATAAGCGTGTATGCACCTGGAGAAGAGAGGAATGCAGAGGAGAGAGAGAGATTTTGGGAGATGTTAAGTGAATGTATAGGAGCCTTTGAACCAAGTGAGAGAGTAATTGTGGTAGGGGACTTGAATGCTAAAGTAGGAGAAACTTTTAGAGAGGGTGTGGTAGGTAAGTTTGGGGTGCCAGGTGTAAATGATAATGGGAGCCCTTTGATTGAACTTTGTATAGAAAGGGGTTTAGTTATAGGTAATACATATTTTAAGAAAAAGAGGATAAATAAGTATACACGATATGATGTAGGGCGAAATGACAGTAGTTTGTTGGATTATGTATTGGTAGATAAAAGACTGTTGAGTAGACTTCAGGATGTACATGTTTATAGAGGGGCCACAGATATATCAGATCACTTTCTAGTTGTAGCTACACTGAGAGTAAAAGGTAGATGGGATACAAGGAGAATAGAAGCATCAGGGAAGAGAGAGGTGAAGGTTTATAAACTAAAAGAGGAGGCAGTTAGGGTAAGATATAAACAGCTATTGGAGGATAGATGGGCTAATGAGAGCATAGGCAATGGGGTCGAAGAGGTATGGGGTAGGTTTAAAAATGTAGTGTTAGAGTGTTCAGCAGAAGTTTGTGGTTACAGGAAAGTGGGTGCAGGAGGGAAGAGGAGCGATTGGTGGAATGATGATGTAAAGAGAGTAGTAAGGGAGAAAAAGTTAGCATATGAGAAGTTTTTACAAAGTAGAAGTGATGCAAGGAGGGAAGAGTATATGGAGAAAAAGAGAGAAGTTAAGAGAGTGGTGAAGCAATGTAAAAAGAGAGCAAATGAGAGAGTGGGTGAGATGTTATCAACAAATTTTGTTGAAAATAAGAAAAAGTTTTGGAGTGAGATTAACAAGTTAAGAAAGCCTAGAGAACAAATGGATTTGTCAGTTAAAAATAGGAGAGGAGAGTTATTAAATGGAGAGTTAGAGGTATTGGGAAGATGGAAGGAATATTTTGAGGAATTGTTAAATGTTGATGAAGATAGGGAAGCTGTGATTTCGTGTATAGGGCAAGGAGGAATAACATCTTGTAGGAGTGAGGAAGAGCCAGTTGTGAGTGTGGGGGAAGTTCGTGAGGCAGTAGGTAAAATGAAAGGGGGTAAGGCAGCCGGGATTGATGGGATAAAGATAGAAATGTTAAAAGCAGGTGGGGATATAGTTTTGGAGTGGTTGGTGCAATTATTTAATAAATGTATGGAAGAGGGTAAGGTACCTAGGGATTGGCAGAGAGCATGCATAGTTCCTTTGTATAAAGGCAAAGGGGATAAAAGAGAGTGCAAAAATTATAGGGGGATAAGTCTGTTGAGTGTACCTGGTAAAGTGTATGGTAGAGTTATAATTGAAAGAATTAAGAGTAAGACGGAGAATAGGATAGCAGATGAACAAGGAGGCTTTAGGAAAGGTAGGGGGTGTGTGGACCAGGTGTTTACAGTGAAACATATAAGTGAACAGTATTTAGATAAGGCTAAAGAGGTCTTTGTGGCATTTATGGATTTGGAAAAGGCGTATGACAGGGTGGATAGGGGGGCAATGTGGCAGATGTTGCAAGTGTATGGTGTAGGAGGTAGGTTACTGAAAGCAGTGAAGAGTTTTTACGAGGATAGTGAGGCTCAAGTTAGAGTATGTAGGAAAGAAGGAAATTTTTTCCCAGTAAAAGTAGGCCTTAGACAAGGATGTGTGATGTCACCGTGGTTGTTTAATATATTTGTAGATGGGGTTGTAAGAGAAGTAAATGCGAGGGTCTTGGCAAGAGGCGTGGAGTTAAAAGATAAAGAATCACACACAAAGTGGGAGTTGTCACAGCTGCTCTTTGCTGATGACACTGTGCTCTTGGGAGATTCTGAAGAGAAGTTGCAGAGATTGGTGGATGAATTTGGTAGGGTGTGCAAAAGAAGAAAATTAAAGGTGAATACAGGAAAGAGTAAGGTTATGAGGATAACAAAAAGATTAGGTGATGAAAGATTGAATATCAGATTGGAGGGAGAGAGTATGGAGGAGGTGAACGTATTCAGATATTTGGGAGTGGACGTGTCAGCGGATGGGTCTATGAAAGATGAGGTGAATCATAGAATTGATGAGGGAAAAAGAGTGAGTGGTGCACTTAGGAGTCTGTGGAGACAAAGAACTTTGTCCTTGGAGGCAAAGAGGGGAATGTATGAGAGTATAGTTTTACCAACGCTCTTATATGGGTGTGAAGCGTGGGTGATGAATGTTGCAGCGAGGAGAAGGCTGGAGGCAGTGGAGATGTCATGTCTGAGGGCAATGTGTGGTGTGAATATAATGCAGAGAATTCGTAGTTTGGAAGTTAGGAGGAGGTGCGGGATTACCAAAACTGTTGTCCAGAGGGCTGAGGAAGGGTTGTTGAGGTGGTTCGGACATGTAGAGAGAATGGAGCGAAACAGAATGACTTCAAGAGTGTATCAGTCTGTAGTGGAAGGAAGGCGGGGTAGGGGTCGGCCTAGGAAGGGTTGGAGGGAGGGGGTAAAGGAGGTTTTGTGTGCGAGGGGCTTGGACTTCCAGCAGGCATGCGTGAGCGTGTTTGATAGGAGTGAATGGAGACAAATGGTTTTTAATACTTGACGTGCTGTTGGAGTGTGAGCAAAGTAACATTTATGAAGGGATTCAGGGAAACCGGCAGGCCGGACTTGAGTCCTGGAGATGGGAAGTACAGTGCCTGCACTCTGAAGGAGGGGTGTTAATGTTGCAGTTTAAAAACTGTAGTGTAAAGCACCCTTCTGGCAAGACAGTGATGGAGTGAATGATGGTGAAAGTTTTTCTTTTTCGGGCCACCCTGCCTTGGTGGGAATCGGCCGGTGTGATAATAAAAAAAATAAAATAAATAATATATATATATAATATATATATATATATATATGTATATATACATATATATATATTATTATTATTATAATCACACTGGCCGATTCCCACCAAGGCAGGGTGGCCCAAAAAGGAAAAACTTTCACCATCATTCACTCCATCACTGTCTTGCCAGGAGGGTGCTTTACACTACAGTTTTTAAACTTCAACATTAACACCCCTCCTTCAGAGTGCAGGCACTGTACTTCCCATCTCCAGGACTCAAGTCCGGCCTGCCGGTTTCCCTGAATCCCTTCATAAATGTTACTTTGCTCACACTCCAACAGCACGTCAAGTATTAAAAACCATTTGTCTCCATTCACTCCTATCAAACACGCTCACGCATGCCTGCTGGAAGTCCAAGCCCCTCGCACACAAAACCTCCTTTACCCCCTCCCTCCAACCCTTCCTAGGCCGACCCCTACCCCGCCTTCCTTCCACTACAGACTGATACACTCTTGAAGTCATTCTGTTTTGCTCCATTCTCTCTACATGTCCGAACCACCTCAACAGCCCTTCCTCAGCCCTCTGGACAACAGTTTTGGTAATCCCGCACCTCCTCCTAACTTCCAAACTACGAATTCTCTGCATTATATTCACACCACACATTGCCCTCAGACATGACATCTCCACTGCCTCCAGCCTTCTCCTCGCTGCAACATTCATCACCCACGCTTCACACCCATATAAGAGCGTTGGTAAAACTATACTCTCATACATTCCCCTCTTTGCCTCCAAGGACAAAGTTCTTTGTCTCCACAGACTCCTAAGTGCACCACTCACTCTTTTTCCCTCATCAATTCTATGATTCACCTCATCTTTCATAGACCCATCCGCTGACACGTCCACTCCCAAATATCTGAATACGTTCACCTCCTCCATACTCTCTCCCTCCAATCTAATATTCAGTCTTTCATCACCTAATCTTTTTGCTATCCTCATAACCTTACTCTTTCCTGTATTCACCTTTAATTTTCTTCTTTTGCACACCCTACCAAATTCATCCACCAATCTCTGCAACTTCTCTTCAGAATCTCCCAAGAGCACAGTGTCATCAGCAAAGAGCAGCTGTGACAACTCCCACTTTGTGTGTGATTCTTTATCTTTTAACTCCACGCCTCTTGCCAAGACCCTCGCATTTACTTCTCTTACAACCCCATCTATAAATATATTAAACAACCACGGTGACATCACACATCCTTGTCTAAGGCCTACTTTTACTGGGAAAAAATTTCCCTCTTTCCTACATACTCTAACTTGAGCCTCACTATCCTCGTAAAAACTCTTCACTGCTTTCAGTAACCTACCTCCTACACCATACACTTGCAACATCTGCCACATTGCCCCCCTATCCACCCTGTCATACGCCTTTTCCAAATCCATAAATGCCACAAAGACCTCTTTAGCCTTATCTAAATACTGTTCACTTATATGTTTCACTGTAAACACCTGGTCCACACACCCCCTACCTTTCCTAAAGCCTCCTTGTTCATCTGCTATCCTATTCTCCGTCTTACTCTTAATTCTTTCAATTATAACTCTACCATACACCTTACCAGGTACACTCAACAGACTTATCCCCCTATAATTTTTGCACTCTCTTTTATATATATATATATATATATATATATATATATATATATATATATATATATATATATATATATATATATATATATATATATATATGCCCTGCCGAATAGGTAAAACTTGTGATTTTGGCTTCTTGCCGAATAAGGCAAGCGAAAATTTGTATATGCAATAATTTTGCAAAAGTCATTCTGAACCTAACGAAAAAAAATATATATCACTGTGTTTATTATTAAATTATTTTAAACTCATGTAATATATATTTAGATGGATTAGGCTAAATGAAATTGCACTTGTTACAATATGGTTAGGTAAGCATTTTAAGGTTCTTTTGGTACAAAATTACACATCAACACATCAGGAGCTTGCAGAAGTGAGTAGGAGGTCCCAGTAGATTCATTCAGTGGAACGTTTTTTTTGCCAAGAATGAGGCAGGTAAGCAGGAGACGCTTAGTGTCCCAGGCATAACAGTGCCAGGTGCCACCAAGATTGAGTATTATGGAAGATAGTCCTCAAGCACAGGTAATAGATTACCTAGTTAGCTTAACATTAACAACATGACAATTAAAAAAAATCGGTCAAACTTCAGGACGATATATATGCACATATATACCGAGTATATACATATCTGGCATTTGTCTTAGGAATTTTTCATGAAAACTAAGAAAACGGATCTACAGCAGACTCCCTTAAAACTAAAGACACACATCTATAGTTCATCAAAGGGTAAAAATTCATAGTTTACCTATCCTACCAGACTTTGGGCAGACACTGGTCTAACCCAAGATGGCAGTGAGACAGACTAATTCCTGAGGGTGGAACCATGGTACTTAAGAAAATCCAGATCATTCATATATGCATCAGGTTTTAAGCACAACAGCCTTAATTATAAATAAATTGAGTTTGACTAATCTGTAGCTACCTTTGAATAATGAACGTTTATCTTACACAAATAACCCGCACATAAAAGACAGAAGCTTACGACGACGTTCCGGTCCGACCATTTGTAAATGGTCCAAGTCGGACCGAAACATCGTCGTAAGCTTCTCTCTTCTATGTGCTGGATATTTGTGTATCGTTCCAGTCACGGTATTGTGACTTTTTTGTTATTTAACGTTTATCATGTTTTTTAATTGCTGATTTTAAAATAATTCTTGCGTCCAAGAAGTGCATGAAATTGCGACTTCGGCTTCTAACCAGTTATCAGGATCGTTGCAAACTTGTGCGGGGTTGAATATCACATCTGTTTCTTGAGCTGCTCTTATTGAATATTGATTTTGTGTTATTCTAACATCTAGAGGTTTGCCAGTCTGTCCCACATAAGATATGTTGCAGCCATGGCACACAATCCTGTAAACACCACAACACAGTGCTGTGGGTAATTTTTTCTCAACATACTCTCAACGTGGTGGTGACGTGTACTTAGCTCGAGTGGTGACGTGTACTTAGCTCAGTGGTGACGTGTACTTAGCTCTGTGAAGACCTATTTGTGTGCTCTCTGTGAATCTGTACCAGGATGCCTTCTCTTGAGCAACTTTACCAGCAGCTGAGAGAGGAGCTCAGAGTTGCTAAGATGGAGATACGGCGATTAACGGAGGAGAACAAGAGGATTCGTAGTAATCCTTCTGTTGTGAGTCCCCAGGTTAAGAGGGGAGCTTGGTCAGTGGTCGGGCAACATGGAACCAAGCTGAAGATCAAGAAAACGGTTGGAGAGGCTGAAACAACGAGAAACCAGAAGACTACCGTGGAAACTTCCAACTCATTCTCGGTGCTACCTGACGAATGTGAGTGTTCTGCTGGGAATGCCACAACGAGCACCAAAGAAGCATTGGCAGACGTGAGTAAGACATCCCTAGAAACCCCAACGAAGACCATCGAGAACGTCTTGACGAATTCTACAAGTGGTGTAATGCTACCTGGCGAATGTGAGTCGATTACTCGGAGCATCACGACGGACGACGCCAAGGAAGGTAAAAACATTGTTGTTGTTGGGGATAGCCAGATTAGGTACATGGATAGGGCATTCTGTTTGAAGGATAGGAGTAGGAGGCAGAGAGTGTGTTTTCCTGGGGCTGGGATGAAGGATATTGTTAGCCGTCTGGATGACATCATGAGAGGTAATGGGAGCAATCCTATTATCTGTCTCAGTGCTGGAGGCAACGATGTTGGCAGACGTAGGAGTGAGGACCTGATTAGCAGGTATAGGTCAGCAATAGAGAGAATTAGGAGGAAGGGTGGGAAACCTGTCATATGTGGCATTTTGCCAAGGAGAGGAGTTGGAAATGAATGGTTGTCCAGAGCAATTGGTGTCAATTGCTGGCTGGACAAGTACTGTAAGGAAAATGCAGTAACATTCATTGACAACTGGGACCTCTTCTATGGCAGAAATGACATGTATGCCAGGGATGGGGTTCACTTATCTAGGTGTGGGGTGGGAGCACTGGCCAACGCAGTGGAGGGAGCTGTTAGGTCTTTAAACTAGGAATAGTTAGTGGTATGGGTTTTGGCGGGAAAACTGTGAAGTCGCAGGGTAGTAACATGAGTACTAGGAGAACTAGTAATAGGCAAAATGAGGTGGATATTGGAAAGCCAGTGGCACTAATTGACAAGGACAGTAATAAGTTTAGTGGAATAACAGAAAGGAGCAGGAAGGGTAAAGAGAGTGGAGGGTCATTAAAAATTTATTACACAAATAGTCGCAGTGCTAGGAATAAGATGGACGAGTTGAGACTAGTTGCTAGTGCAGGTAACATAGATGTATTTGCCATTACTGAGACGTGGTTTAATTCAAAAAGTCGGGACATGCCTGCAGAATGTCACATTCAGGGTTTTAAATTGTTCCAAGTAGATAGAAGTATCGGGAAGGGGGGTGGGGTGGCATTGTATGTCCGAGATCGCTTGAACTGTTACATAAAAACGGGTATTAAGTCTGAAGTAACACATACAGAGTCTGTTTGGATAGAATTTTCAGAGGGGCATGAAAAATTAATTTTAGGTGTGATATACCGTCCCCCAAATTTAGATAGGGACCAAGGGAGACTACTATGGGAGGAAATTGTTAGGGCCACAAGGCACGATAATGTAGTAATTCTAGGAGACTTTAACTTTAGTCATATTGATTGGAATTTCTTGACTGGGAATTTAGAATCATACGATTTCTTAGAAGTAGTTCAGGATTGTTTTTTGAAGCAGTTTGTGACAGAACCTACAAGGGGAAATAACCTGCTTGACTTAGTTCTGGCAAACAATGAATCCCTTGTTAATAATTTAGAAGTTTCAGAGGAACTGGGTGCTAGCGACCACAAATCAATTACATGTAGAATTGAATGGAAGTATGATAGTAGGGATAACTCAGTAACAGTCCCAGATTTTCGCTTAGCAGATTACGATGGGCTTAGAGAACACTTATCATCTGTTGACTGGGGTAACGAAGAGAGCTATCAATATGACAGTTTTCTGAACACAATACATGATGCTCAAAGAACGTTTATCCCTTATAAGGAAATTAGATCAAATAGAAATGACCCAAAATGGATGAATAATAGGCTGAAATATCTACTAGGGCATAAGAAAGGAATTTATAGGCGTATCAAAAGAGGCGAGGGTCATCTTATGAACCAGTATATTGACATTAAGAGGGACATTAAAAAGGGGATAAGAAAAGCTAAAAGGGACTATGAAATTAAAGTTGCTAGGGATTCTAAAACTAACCCAAAAAGTTTTTTCCAGGTCTATAGAACAAAAGTCAGAGATAAGATAGGTCCCCTTAAAAATAACTATGGGCATCTTACTGACAAAGAGAATGAAATGTGCTCGATTTTAAATAATTATTTTCTCTCGGTTTTTACACAGGAAGACACTAATAATATTCCAGTAATTAATTTTTATAGTGGATCAGAAGAAGATAAATTATGTAACATCACAGTCACTAGTGAAATGGTTGTGAAGCAGATAGACAGACTGAAGCAAAATAAGTCACCGGGTCCTGATGAGGTTTTTTCAAGGGTTCTAAAGGAATGCAAAATGGAAGTCTGTGAACCATTAACTAATATTTTTAATTTATCTCTTCAAACAGGTGCAGCGTCTGATATGTGGAAGATGGCTAATGTAATTCCTATTTTTAAAACAGGGGACAAGTCGTTACCGTCAAATTACCGCCCAATAAGCCTGACCTCAATTGTAGGCAAATTACTAGAGTCAATTATAGCTGAGATTATAAGAAGCCATCTCGATAAGCATAGCTTGATTAATGATACTCAGCATGGATTCACAAGAGGCCGGTCTTGTCTGACTAATTTATTAACTTTCTTCAGTAAAGCTTTTGAGGCTGTTGACCACGATAAAGAATTTGATATTATTTACTTAGATTTTAGTAAGGCATTTGATAGAGTTCCGCACCAAAGACTGTTGAAGAAAGTAGCAGCTCATGGCATTGGGGGAAGGGTGCTCTCGTGGATCGAATCATGGCTCACAGACAGGAAGCAAAGAGTGTCCATAAATGGGGTTAAATCCGAGTGGGGATCAGTAACAAGTGGCGTTCCACAGGGATCAGTCTTGGGCCCGTTGTTGTTTATAATATATATCAATGATCTTGATGAAGGAATTACTAGTGATATGAGCAAATTCGCCGATGACACGAAGATAGGTAGGATAATTGATTCAAACGTAGATGTTAGGGAACTTCAGGAGGATTTAGACAAACTCTACTCTTGGTCAGAAAAGTGGCAGATGCAGTTCAATGTAGATAAATGCAAGGTTCTGAAGCTCGGGAGTGTCCATAACCCTAGCACTTATAAGTTAAATAATGTAGAACTTAACCATACAGATTGCGAAAAAGACTTGGGGGTTATGGTAAGCAGCAACCTTAAACCAAGACAGCAATGCCTAAGCGTACGTAATAAGGCAAATAGATTACTGGGATTTATATCAAGAAGTGTAAGCAACAGAAGTCCAGAGGTCATACTGCAGCTTTATACATCATTAGTAAGGCCTCACCTAGATTATGCAGCTCAATTCTGGTCTCCATATTACAGAATGGACATAAATTCGTTAGAAAACATTCAGCGTAGGATGACTAAATTAATACATAGCATTAGAAATCTTCCTTATGAAGAAAGATTGAAGACTCTTAAGTTACATTCACTTGTTAGACGAAGAATGAGGGGAGACCTGATCGAAGTGTATAAGTGGAAGATAGGTATTAATAAAGGGGATATTAACAAGGTCTTGAGGATATCTCTCCAAGAGAGAACCCGCAGTAATGGATTTAAATTAGATAAGTTTAGATTTAGAAAGGACATAGGAAAGTATTGGTTTGGAAATAGGGTAGTAGATGAGTGGAACAGTCTACCTAGTTGGGTTATTGAGGCTAGGACTTTGGGTAGTTTCAAATTTAGGTTGGATAAATACATGAGTGGGAAGGGTTGGATTTGAGTGGGACTTGCACATCAGAGCTTATTTCTTGGGTAGCATTGAAAATTGGGTAGGTCAAATGTTTGTTAGTGGGATGAATTGTAAAGGACCTGCCTAGTATGGGCCAACAGGCCTGCTGCAGTGTTCCTCCTTTCTTATGTTCTTATGTTCTTATGTTCATTCCATGAATTCTTAAAAGCAACTTGAGGGCATTTGGTAGGACTGATAAATTCTTATTGTATGGTAGGACAAGCACATTCTTGGTCTGAGGAGTTATTCTATGTTAACGAACGAATCTTCATCATTGCAAGCTTCTGATGTGTTGATTGCAACACGAAAGGCCTAGAACTACCATTCACCTCCCCCATGGTTGTTTTTCATTCTGTATTGCTTGTTAACGATTTTTGTGAATAAGCAATCGCGAACAAGAAATAGAGAATGCAAAACAACCATGGGGAGTTAAATTATAGCTCTAGGTCTTTCGTGTTGCAATCACCATATTAGGAGCTTGCAATATTACAGAAATTATTAAGAAGTTCAGGAAGATTTCCCCGAGGGAACGACTCTAGCTAAAATGAGATATCAAACAGGACATATATGCCAGGTACCAGAAAGATGAAGGCAAATTATTAAACAATAGTAGTAGAGGCATAATGAAACCCACCGACATTAAATGTTTAGTAATGACTTTGTGGACATAACATTATTATTATGATAATCTGAACATCGTCAGGCTTTATATCGTGTCAATATGGGAATTTTCCATCGCATCAAGAAAATGGCGAAGTGGCCTGACGGTGAGGAGATAAATTTAATTATACATTCGATCGAGCTTGGGGGTTCTAGTGTTCAATCTTGGCATGCCAGTTTAATAGATTAATTGAATGCTTCTATAAAGTTTCGGACAGATACGAAATTCATCAGTTAATCATCAAGAGATATAATCTACAACTAGTAACGGTGCACTGGTGCAGCAAATTGTCTGAAGTTGATGCAGCAGGTGACAACTTTCATCCTAAGTAATGACATTTGTGTCGAAGCTCCGTTATATACTTAACACTCTGAATTCTTAGTTTTTACCTGTAAATTATCAGCTTCTTGTCGAAATTCTTTAGTAGTTAATTAATCTTTTGCTTTAGATGCTGACACGAAGCTCTTTGTGTCCACTACTGCGGCTAATGTGTGTGTCTGTCTTCGGCTCAGTTAAAGGTTAATGTGTTCCTGCACGCTATGTAAGCCTTTTTTAGTCTGGGGGGAGGGAGTTCACACCTTCTTCATGTCATTCTTCTGCTTCTTTGTCTCAGAGAATACACTCCTGCTCATTGAACAACTTCTTATCCCATGCCTTCTTAGTCTGAGTGCACGCCTCTTGTTGGGCAGACTTTCTCCCTTCTTAGTCTGGGAAAGGATACGCCTACTCAAATTACATGCTATCCCATGCTTTCTTCCAGGGAATTCACGTCTCTTTCTTACACTACTTGCTGTCTCACGCCTATTATCATTTCGATGAGAGAATATATATATATATATATATATATATATATATATATATATATATATATATATATATATATATATATATATATATATATATATATATATATATGTATTATTGTGTGTGTGTGTGTATTCACCTAATTGTACTCACCTAATTGTGGTTGCAGGGGTCGAGACTCATCTCCTGGCCCAGCCTCTTCACTGATCGCTACTAGGTCCTCTCCCTCTCTGCTTCCTGAGCTTTGCCATACCTCTTCTTAAAACTATGTATGGTTCCTGCCTCCATTACTTCACTTGCTAGGCTATTCCACTTCCTGACGTCTCTATGACTGAAGAAATACTTCCTAACGTCCCTGTGACTCGTCTGAGTCTTCAGCTTCCAGTTGTGACCCCTTGTTTCTGTGTCCCCTCTCTGGAACATCCTGTCTCTGTCCACCTTGTCTATTCCCCGCAGCATCTTGTATGTCGTTATCATGTCTCTCCTGACCCTTCTGTCCTCCAGTGTCGCAAGTCCGATTTCTCTCAACCTTTCCTCGTACGACATTCCCCTGAGCTCTGGGACTAGCCTTGTTGCAAACCTTTGTACTTTCTCTAACTTCTTGACGTGCTTGACTAGGTGTGGGTTCCAGACTGGTGCTGCATACTCCAGTATGGGCCTAACATACACAGTGTACAGTGTCTTGAACGATTCCTTATTAAGGTATCGGAACGCTATTCTCAGGTTTGCCAGGCGCCTGTATGCTGCAGCAGTTATTTGGTTGATGTGTGCCTCCGGTGATGTGCTCGGTGTTATGGTCACCCCAAGGTCTTTCTCCCTGAGTGAGGACTGTAGTCTTTGTCCACCTAGCCTATACTCTGTCTGCGGTCTTCTTTGCCCCTCCCCAATCTTCATGACTTTGTATTTGGCAGGGTTGAATTCGAGAAGCCAGTTTCTGGACCACATGTCCAGCCTGTCCAGGTCTCTTTGCAGTCCTGCCTCATCCTCGTCTGATTTAATTCTTCCCATCAACTTCACATCATCTGCGAATAGGGACACTTCAGAGTCTATTCCTTCCATCATGTCGTTCGCATATATCAAAAATAGCACTGGTCCTAGAACTGACCCCTGTGGGACCCCGCTCGTCACAGGCGCCCACTGTGTGTGTGTGTGTGTGTGTGTGTGTGTGTGTGTGTGTGTGTCTGTGTGTGTGTGTCTGTGTCGTGCCGAATAGATAAAACTTGCGATTTTGGCTTAAATAGCAACTCTCTTCCAACCGTATAATGCAAGCGAAAATTTATGTATGCAATATTTTCGCTAAAAATCATTCTGAACCAGTACTTCAAGACCAGCATTTCCTTTTCCAGGGCAAGGGTGGCTGGTGAATTAGGTTTCAAGCCTATCGACTAAACGAAGGTTTGATTCACTAGACTACGTCTACTACTCGAGGATCGTTGACGTTGAATATCATGTACTCTACCAAAAAGTCTTTAATAACTTAAATAGTGGTATACAAAACGAAACATACCACTCAGTATATACCAACACAGAGAGGTGCATACCTTTCAGAGTATATACAGTGGCGTTATAGATGAATGGTTCAGAGAACCGACATGTTGATAAATTAGACACATGTGCAACTCTTGGGTATCTTTATTTAGGAAACGTTTCGCCACACAGTGGCTTCATCAGTCCATACACAGGAGAAGCTTGAAGAACAGGAGGAGAATGAGGTAATCAGTCCCTCAACCTTGAGTCGATGTGTTCAGTCCATCAATCTTGAATAGAATACAGCATATGAGCGGAGAAACAGCTTATAAACAGTGGCGTACATAAGTCTGAAGCACAGACGTCTACGCTGTGACGGCTGAAGCACAGACGTCTACGCTGTGACGGCTGAAGCACAGACGTCTACGCTGTGACGGCTGAAGCACAGACGTCTACGCTGTGACGGCTGAAGCACAGACGTCTACGCTGTGACGGCTGAAGCACAGACGTCTACGCTGTGACGGCTGAAGCACAGACGTCTACGCTGTGACGGCTGAAGCATAGACGTCTACGCTGTGACGGCTGAAGCACAGACGTCTACGCTGTGACGGCTGAAGCACAGACGTCTACGCTGTGACGGCTGAAGCATAGACGTCTACGCTGTGACGGCTGAAGCACAGACGTCTACGCTGTGACGGCTGAAGCATAGACGTCTACGCTGTGACGGCTGAAGCATAGACGTCTACGCTGTGACGGCTGAAGCACAGACGTCTACGCTGTGACGGCTGAAGCACAGACGTCTACGCTGTGACGGCTGAAGCACAGACGTCTACGCTGTGACGGCTGAAGCACAGACGTCTACGCTGTGACGGCTGAAGCACAGACGTCTACGCTGTGACGGCTGAAGCACAGACGTCTACGCTGTGACGGCTGAAGCACAGACGTCTACGCTGTGACGGCTGAAGCACAGACGTCTACGCTGTGACGGCTGAAGCACAGACGTCTACGCTGTGACGGCTGAAGCACAGACGTCTACGCTGTGACGGCTGAAGCACAGACCAGTCAGTGTAGATACAAAGAGATTAACATCCCTGATCACAAGATACATTTACCATTTAACAGCAACCAATTTGATTAATAAAACATATAACTAACACAACTTAACATCGAGAAACTGTATCCCTTGAGAGAAAAACTTTAGCATAGCAGACTAGAAGCGTTTTTACTTACTAAACAAAAATTTGACTAGTTTGGATCATTGATTTCAGTCGGAAGGTGACTTGGACCTGCCTCGCTTGGACCAGTAGGCCTGCTGCAGTGTTCCTTCTTTCTTATATTATTAGAATTAAACAACACTTGCGACTACCTAGCGTTAATCAATAAAACGTTCCATCCATTTCTTAACGATGCATTATACGCCGAACATTGATACCGTTCAGAAATGCTTAGGCTAGGTTAGGTTAGGTTAGGTTAGGTTAGGTTAGGTTAGGTTAGGCTAGGTTAGGCTAGGTTAGGTTAGGTTAGGTTAGGTTAGGTTAGGCTAGGTTAGGTTAGGTTAGGTTAGGTTAGGTTAGGTTAGGCTAGGTTAGGTTAGGCTAGGTTAGGTTAGGTTAGGCTAGGTTAGGTTAGGCTAGCTGAGAGAAGTGTACCTTCACTGAGAGAAGTGTACCACTGTGTGTACCTTCACTGTACCTTCACTGAGAAAAGTGTACCACTGTGTGTACCTTCACTGAGAGAAGTGTACCACTGTGTGTGAGAGAAGTGTACCTTACCTTAACTGAGAGAAGTGTACCACTGTGTGTACCTTCACTGAGAGAAGTGTACCACTGTGTGTACCTTCACTGAGAGAAGTGTACCACTGTGTGTACCTTAACTGAGAGAAGTGTACCACTGTGTGTACCTTCACTGAGAGAAGTGTACCACTGTGTGTACCTTCACTGAGAGAAGTGTACCACTGTGTGTACCTTCACTGAGAGAAGTGTACCACTGTGTGTACCTTCACTACCACTGTGTGTACCTTCACTGAGAGAAGTGTACCACTGTGTGTACCTTCACTGAGAGAAGTGTACCACTGTGTGTACCTTCACTGAGAAAAGTGTACCACTGTGTGTACCTTCACTGAGAGAAGTGTACCACTGTGTGTACCTTCACTGAGAGAAGTGTACCACTGTGTGTACCTTCACTGAGAAAAGTGTACCACTGTGTGTACCTTCACTGAGAGAAGTGTACCACTGTGTGTACCTTCACTGAGAAAAGTGTACCACTGTGTGTACCTTCACTGAGAGAAGTGTACCACTGTGAGTACCTTCACTGAGAGAAGTGTACCACTGTGTGTACCTTCACTGAGAGAAGTGTACCACTGTGTGTACCTTCACTGAGAGAAGTGTACCACTGTGTGTACCTTCACTGAGAGAAGTGTACCACTGTGAGTACCTTCACTGAGAGAAGTGTACCACTGTGTGTACCTTCACTGAGAGAAGTGTACCACTGTGTGTACCTTCACTGAGAGAAGTGTACCACTGTGTGTACCTTCACTGAGAGAAGTGTACCACTGTGCGTATCTACCAACTTGATTAATGGAACTGACTTCATTTGGTAAACCCAGATAAAACCACTTAATGTTCTTTTGGTATCTAAAACATCTGCGTCCCTTCAAGACAATTCTTAAACATTTGTATGAAACCTAATTTCTTAAAAGCTGGTCAATCTTACTTTAAACAATTTGGACTGATTTTAGGCTGCGTAGGCCCTAATTCGCTTCTCTGGAAGAAATCAGAAAAATTTAAATACAGCCCCTCATGTGATAATTTCTGATTGCTGCCTCTGATTAACTTTAAACTTTCCATATTCACGATGTGATAGTGACATCTGAGCGGCTTCAAGCTTAATGTGCTTATATATTTTAAGATATTGATCTTATTACAATGTTTGAATTAGCTTTGGACAATATATCCTAATTTTAAATTTCTATTGCGGGAATTTGCAGAGTTTTCATTATGGTGACTTATAAATGCAACTGATTTCCATAAAATCTTTAACAATAATATTACACAAATAACCCGCACATAAAAGACAGAAGCTTACGACGACGTTTCGGTCCGACTTGGACCATTGACAAAGTCACACTAACAGAGGTCCGAAACGTCGCCGTAAGCTTCTGTCTTTTATGTGCGGGTTATTTGTGTATCGTTCCAGTCACGGTATTGTGCCTTTTTGTTATTTAACAATAATATTTAACTACATTATCAACTTAAACCGCACTCTGCACTATTCCAATCGCATGTATTAAAGTAAAGGGTATTGGCATTGTGGTATACTGAGATACCTTTCTCGGATCACGCAACGACTGACAAAAATCTAGTTTCTATTTCTTCGTTTTGCCCATCTAACTAAATATATTAGATAGGGCGACAGGTGCCTCGTTTCCCTCTCTAGATTCCTACCATTCCAATAAATTTTTTTTAATTATTTCCGTAAATTAAACCACGAATTGGGCATCATTATCAAAAATGACAACTTCCGAGAGAGCGAGTGCCAGAAAGTGTCTATACAAAATGAATCTAACCCAGTGATTCTCAACCAGGGGTAAATTTACCCCTGGGGGTGAAAAATAACAAAAGGGGAAATATTCGTGGTATTCTGAAGCAAACCCTGAGTAATTTATTTTTTCTGGCCTTGTTTTTCTGTCCCTTTATGATGGCGATAAATTTTTGTATGGAAGTGAGGGAGGAAATGTAGAAATATATCAAGCTGAGGGAGTTATTGTTGGAGGAAAAGTTATTGTTGGAGGAAAAGTTATTGTTGGAGGAAAAGTTGAGAACCATTTCTAACCATCAACCCACGACGCTATGTGGCGGCCCTCATGAACCAGGCTGTGGCGGCCCTCATGAACCAGGCTGTGGCGGCCCTCATGAACCAGGCTGTGGCGGCCCTCATGAACCAGGCTGTGGCGGCCCTCATGAACCAGGCTGTGGCGGCCCTCATGAACCAGGCTGTGGCGGCCCTCATGAACCAGGCCGTGGCGGCCCTCATGAACCAGGCCGTGGCGGCCCTCATGAACCAGGCCGTGGCGGCCCACATGAACCAGGCTGTGGCGGCCCTCATGAACCAGGCCGTGGCGGTCCACATGAACCAGGCTGTGGCGGCCATCATGAACCAGGCTGTGGCGGCCCTCATGAACCAGGCTGTGGCAGCCCTCATGAACCAGGCTGTGGCGGCCCTCATGAACCAGGCCGTGGCGGCCCACATGAACCAGGCTGTGGCGGCCCTCATGAACCAGGCTGTGGCGGCCCTCATGAACCAGGTTGTGGCAGCCCTCATGAACCAGGCTGTGGCGGCCCTCATGAACCAGGCTGTGGCGGCCCTCATGAACCAGGCTGTGGCGGCCCTCATGAACCAGGCTGTGGCGGCCCTCATGAACCAGGCTGTGGCGGCCCTCATGAATCAGGCTGTGGCGGCCCACATGAACCAGGCTGTGGTAGCCCTCATGAACCAGGCTGTGGCGGCCCTCATGAACCAGGCTGTGTCGGCCCTCATGAACCAGGCTGTGGCGGCCCTCATGAACCAGGCTGTGGCGGCCCTCATGAACCAGGCTGTGGCGGCCCTCATGAACCAGGCTGTGGCGGCACTCATGAACCAGGCTGTGGAGGCCCTCATGAACCAGGCTGTGGCGGCCCTCATGAACCAGGCTGTGGCGGCCCTCATGAACCAGGCTGTGGCGGCCCTCATGAACCAGGCTGTGGCAGCCCTCATGAACCAGGCTGTGGCGGCCCTCATGAACCAGGCTGTGGCAGCCCTCATGAACCAGGCTGTGGCGGCCCTCATGAACCAGGCTGTGGCGGCCCTCATGAACCAGGCTGTGGCGGCCCTCATGAACCAGGCTGTGGCGGCCCTCATGAACCAGGCTGTGGCAGCCCTCATGAACCAGGCTGTGGCGGCCCTCATGAACCAGGCTGTGGCGGCCCTCATGAACCAGGCTGTGGCGGCCCTCATGAATCAGGCTGTGGCGGCCCACATGAACCAGGCTGTGGCGGCCCTCATGAACCAGGCTGTGGCGGCCCTCATGAACCAGGCTGTGGCGGCCCTCATGAACCAGGCTGTGGCGGCCCTCATGAACCAGGCTGTGGCGGCCCACATGAACCAGGCTGTGGCGGCCCACATGAACCAGGCTGTGGCGGCCCTCATGAACCAGGCTGTGGCAGCCCACATGAACCAGGCTGTGGCGGCCCACATGAACCAGGCTGTGGCGGCCCACATGAACCAGGCTGTGGCGGCCCTCATGAACCAGGCTGTGGCGGCCCTCATGAACCAGGCTGTGGCGGCCCTCATGAACCAGGCTGTGGCGGCCCTCATGAATCAGGCTGTGGCGGCCCTCATGAACCAGGCTGTAGCGGCCCTCATGAACCAGGCTGTGGCGGCCCTCATGAACCAGGCTGTGGCGGCACACATGAACCAGGCTGTGGCGGCCCTCATGAACCAGGCTGTGGCGGCCCTCATGAACCAGGCTGTGTCGGCCCTCATGAACCAGGCTGTGGCGGCCCTCATGAACCAGGCTGTGGCGGCCCTCATGAACCAGGCTGTGGCAGCCCTCATGAACCAGGCTGTGGCGGCCCTCATGAACCAGGCTGTGGCGGCCCTCATGAACCAGGCTGTGGCGGCCCTCATGAACCAGGCTGTGGCGGCCCTCATGAACCAGGCTGTGGCGGCCCTTATGAACCAGGCTGTGGCGGCCCTCATGAACCAGGCTGTGGCGGCCCTCATGAACCAGGCTGTGGCGGCCCTCATGAACCAGGCTGTGGCGGCCCTCATGAACCAGGCTGTGGCGGCCCTCATGAACCAGGCTGTGGCGGCCCTCATGAACCAGGCTGTGACGGCCCTCAAGAACCAGGCTGTGGCGGCCCTCATGAATCAGGCTGTGGCGGCCCACATGAACCAGGCTGTGGCGGCCCTCATGAACCAGGCTGTGGCGGCCCTCATGAACCAGGCTGTGGCGGCCCTCATGAACCAGGCTGTGGCGGCCCTCATGAACCAGGCTGTGGCGGCCCTCATGAACCAGGCTGTGGCGGCCCTCATGAACCAGACTGTGGCAGCCCTCATGAACCAGGCTGTGGCGGCCCTCATGAACCAGGCTGTGGCGGCCCTCATGAACCAGGCTGTGGCGGCCCTCATGAACCAGGCTGTGGCGGCCCTCATGAACCAGGCTGTGGCGGCCCTCATGAACCAGGCTGTGGCGGCCCTCATGAACCAGGCTGTGGCGGCCCTCATGAACCAGGCTGTGGCGGCCCTCATGAACCAGGCTGTGGCGGCCCTCATGAACCAGGCTGTGGCGGCCCTCATGAACCAGGCTGTGGCGGCCCTCATGAACCAGGCTGTGGCAGCCCTCATGAACCAGGCTGTGGCGGCCCTCATGAACCAGGCTGTGGCGGCCCTCATGAACCAGGCTGTGACGGCCCTCATGATCCAGGCTGTGACGGCCCTCATGAACCAGGCTGTGGCGGCCCTCATGAATCAGGCTGTGGCGGCCCACATGAACCAGGCTGTGGCGGCCCTCATGAACCAGGCTGTGGCGGCCCTCATGAACCAGGCTGTGGCGGCCCTCATGAACCAGGCTGTGACGGCCCTCATGAACCAGGCTGTGGCAGCCCACATGAACCAGGCTGTGGCGGCCCACATGAACCAGGCTGTGGCGGCCCACATGAACCAGGCTGTGGCGGCCCTCATGAACCAGGCTGTGGCGGCCCTCATGAACCAGGCTGTGGCGGCCCTCATGAACCAGGCTGTGGCGGCCCTCATGAATCAGGCTGTGGCGGCCCTCATGAACCAGGCTGTGGCGGCCCTCATGAACCAGGCTGTGGCGGCCCTCATGAACCAGGCTGTGGCGGCACACATGAACCAGGCTGTGGCGGCCCTCATGAACCAGGCTGTGGCGGCCCTCATGAACCAGGCTGTGTCGGCCCTCATGAACCAGGCTGTGGCGGCCCTCATGAACCAGGCTGTGGCGGCCCTCATGAACCAGGCTGTGGCAGCCCTCATGAACCAGGCTGTGGCGGCCCTCATGAACCAGGCTGTGGCGGCCCTCATGAACCAGGCTGTGGCGGCCCTCATGAACCAGGCTGTGGCGGCCCTCATGAACCAGGCTGTGGCGGCCCTCATGAACCAGGCTGTGGCGGCCCTCATGAACCA
Organism: Cherax quadricarinatus; assembly: GCF_038502225.1. Classification (NCBI taxonomy): domain Eukaryota; kingdom Metazoa; phylum Arthropoda; class Malacostraca; order Decapoda; family Parastacidae; genus Cherax; species Cherax quadricarinatus. The sequence goes on from NW_027195114.1 coordinate 199,889, forward strand.
GGCTGTGGCAGCCCTCATGAACCAGGCTGTGGCGGCCCTCATGAACCAGGCTGTGGCGGCCCTCATGAACCAGGCTGTGGCGGCCCTCATGATCCAGGCTGTGACGGCCCTCATGAACCAGGCTGTGGCGGCCCTCATGAATCAGGCTGTGGCGGCCCACATGAACCAGGCTGTGGCGGCCCTCATGAACCAGGCTGTGGCGGCCCTCATGAACCAGGCTGTGGCGGCCCTCATGAACCAGGCTGTGGCGGCCCTCATGAACCAGGCTGTGGCGGCCCTCATGAACCAGGCTGTGGCGGCCCTCATGAACCAGGCTGTGGCGGCTCTCATGAACCAGGCTGTGGCGGCCCTCATGAACCAGGCTGTGGCGGCCCTCATGAACCAGGCTGTGGCGGCCCTCATGAACCAGGCTGTGGCGGCTCTCAAGAACCAGGCTGTGGCGGCCCTCATGAACCAGGCTGTGGCGGCCCTAATGAACCAGGCTGTGGCGGCCCTCATGAACCAGGCTGTGGCGGCCCTCATGAACCAGGCTGTGGCGGCCCTCATTAACCAGTCTGGGGCGGCCCTCATGAACCAGGCTGTGGCAGCCCTCATGAACCAGGCTGTGGCAGCCCTCATGAACCAGGCTGTGGCGGCCCTCACGAACCAGGCTGTGGCGGCCCTCATGAACCAGGCTGTGGCGGCCCTCACGAACCAGGCTGTGGCGGCCCTCATGAACCAGGCTGTGGCGGCCCTCATGAACCAGGCTGTTAGAGGCAACGCTGTTGTAACTACAGTTGTTACTTAATTACCTTGATAATGTAAAATATAACGAAAGTATCTTGAATTTTTTTTATTGTTATTATATGTACACTGACAGCTGCACACCACTCAGTGTATATATACACTGACAGCTGCACACCACTCAGTGTATATAGTACACTGACAGCTGCACACCACTCAGTGTATATATACACTGACAGCTGCACACCACTCAGTGTATATAGTACACTGACAGCTGCACACCACTCAGTGTATATATACACTGACAGCTGCACACCACTCAGTGTATATAGTACACTGACAGCTGCACACCACTCAGTGTATATATACACTGACAGCTGCCCACCACTCAGTGTATATATACACTGACAGCTGCACACCACTCAGTGTATATAGTTCACTGACAGCTGCACACCACTCAGTGTATATATACACTGACAGCTGCACACCACTCAGTGTATATAGTACACTGACAGCTGCACACCACTCAGTGTATATATACACTGACAGCTGCACACCACTCAGTGTATATATACACTGACAGCTGCACACCACTCAGTGTATATATACACTGACAGCTGCACACCACTCAGTGTATATAGTAAACTGACAGCTGCACACCCCTCAGTGTATATATACACTGACAGCTGCACACCACTCAGTGTATATAGTACACTGAGAGCTGCACACCACTCATTGTATATATACACTGACAGCTGCACACCACTCAGTGTATATATACACTGACAGCTGCACACCACTCAGTGTATATAGTACACTGACAGCTGCACACCACTCTGTGTATATATACACTGACAGCTGCACACCACTCAGTGTATATAGTACACTGACAGCTGCACACCACTCAGTGTATATATACACTGACAGCTGCACACCACTCAGTGTATATATACACTGACAGCTGCACACCACTCAGTGTATATATACACTGACAGCTGCACACCACTCAGTGTATATATACACTGACAGCTGCACACCACTCAGTGTATGTATACACTGACAGCTGCACACCACTCAGTGTATATATACACTGACAGCTGCACACCACTCAGTGTATGTATACACTGACAGCTGCACACCACTCAGTGTATATATACACTGACAGCTGCACACCACTCAGTGTATATATACACTGACAGCTGCACACCACTCAGTGTATATATACACTGACAGCTGCACACCACTCAGTGTATATATACACTGACAGCTGCACACCACTCAGTGTATATATACACTGACAGCTGTACACCACTCAGTGTATATATACACTGACAGCTGTACACCACTCAGTGTATATATACACTGACAGCTGCACACCACTCAGTGTATATATACACTGACAGCTGCACACCACTCAGTATATATATACACTGACAGCTACACACCACTCAGTGTATATATACACTGACAGCTGCACACCACTCAGTGTATATATACACTGACAGCTGCACACCACTCAGTGTATATACACACTGACAGCTGCACACCACTCAGTGTATATATACACTGACAGCTGCACACCACTCAGTGTATATATACACTGACAGCTGCACACCACTCAGTGTATGATGTATACACTGACAGCTGCACACCACTCAGTGTATATATACACTGACAGCTGCACACCACTCAGTGTATATATACACTGACAGCTGCACACCACTCATATATATACACTGACAGCTGCACACCACTCAGTGTATGATGTATACACTGACAGCTGCACACCACTCAGTGATATACACTGACAGCTGCACACCACTCAGTGTATATATATACACTGACAGCTACACACCACTCAGTGTATGATATACACACTGACAGCTGCACACCACTCAGTGTATATATACACTGACAGCTGCACACCACTCAGTGTATGATATACACACTGACAGCTGCACACCACTCAGTGTATATATACACTGACAGCTGCACACCACTCAGTGTATATATATACACTGACAGCTACACACCACTCAGTGTATGATATACACACTGACAGCTGCACACCACTCAGTGTATATATACACTGACAGCTGCACACCACTCAGTGTATGATATACACACTGAGAGATATACAACTTCCTTACAAATAAACACTAACTAACTTCCTTCCCATCAATTTTCAACATATTTAAACATCTCACTTTCCAAGTTGTACCTACAACAACTTTCTAAACAAATAACAAATAGAATCATTTCAAGAATCACAATAAATTCTAATCTTTTAACTCCACATTTTTATAATTAAAAATCGTAATCTACTTTCATATTGCATTTTTCTCAAATATAATATAGCAGTGTTTATAATAGAATAAAAGTGAAGCTTGGTTTTATAAGCTTCAGAGGTAGCACTTAATTTTTTAATGCAATAGTAATCTGTGAGTGCAAAAGGTTGCTATTGTTCTTTTAATGTAAGTTGAAGGAGAGACTGGTTGTTGTAACTGTGTGGTTTAATGATTCACTCTCAGTCGTATATGTACATACACACACACACACACACACACACACACACACACACACACACACTAATACTAATACTATATGTTGTGTGATCTGATAGTGAGGTGCTGGCCAGACCCCTTATATAGCTTCCTTGAATGCTTTACTTTCATAGTTCCTTGATAATGTGAGTAGTCACGAAAGCGCTTGGAATTTCTCTATTCTTTCAGAGTGGTTGTTTTGCATATATATATATATATATATATATATATATATATATATATATATATATATATATATATATATATATATATATATATATATATATATATATATATATATATATATAAGTAAAACTTGTGATTTTGGCCTAAATATCAACAGATTTCTTGCCGAATAAGGCAAGTGAAATTTGTGTATGCGATAATTCAGCATAAATCATTCTAAACTTAAAAAAAATTATTTAATTGTGTTTGTTGTTAAATTATTATTAACTTATATAAAATATCTAGTTGGATAAGGCTAAATTAAATTGTACTTGTTATAATAAGGTTAGATAAGTTTTCTAAGGTTCTTTCGGTACAAAATCATCAATTTTTACGTTAACATAAATGAAAAAAATATATCTTTAAATGAATAAGAGAAAATTTTTAGAAAGGGCTTAAATTTAAATGAGTTCCTGCTACTTAACCAATTTCAGTAAAGTCCTGTGGACTCTGATACAGAGTTTGCAGGTTCGAGTCCTGCTGTGAACGTAGAGACAATGTTTGAATATATATATATTATGCAAATATCGAGAACAAGAGATACAAGATGTAAAAACAACCACGAGGAGAGTTGAATAATAGTTCTGGCCTTTCGTGTTGCAATCAGCACATTATCAGGAGCTTGCAGTGTTGCAGAAAGCAGGAGTAAGTCCAAGGAAATACGTTCAGAGGAAGCGTCTTTGCTCGAATGAGGTAGTGAGGAAGGAGGCAGGTGGTGATAAGTGCCCCAGGCATACCAATACCCAGTACCAGAAAGATTGAACATTAAAACATTAGAAGAGAGTCAGCCCACAAGCAATAATATTGCGGCAAATTCTGTAAATACCACCAATACAATGTTGAGGAGAATTCAACAAAATGCTTTAATCAGTCTGAGTATTCTTAAAAACCACTTGTATATTAAATCTTAAGGGCATTCGGCAGAACAGATAAATTCTCAACGTTTGGGAGAATCAGCACATTCTTGATCTGAGGTATTATCTTTGGCTCAGCTCTAAGTTCTTCTAGCAGCCAGCAACATTGATACCACGAAGGTACCGCAGATTTATGTCAATGTTAAATATTTTCCTGATTTCTTCATAAACTCTGGGTTGCATACTCGGTAAACTCTCAGAAACATAGTGAGAAAAACACTCCTTTATGCTCTTGTCTCATGGTTGGTATAACAGTGAATGTATGAGCACACAATAGTGCCTTCCTCTACACTGTAAATTTAATCTATCAACGGTATAATACCGTGACTGGAACAATACACACATAACCCGCACATGGGAGAGTCACAGTGTGACTTTGTAAATGGTCCAAGTCGGACAGGAACGTCGTCGTGGGGCTCCTCTCTGCTATGTGCGGGTTATTTGTGTATTGTGTATCAACATATCCAAGAATGGAAGCTTAGAGTCCACTTCTTCCTCCATGGTAAATTCAATAGACGGGATCAAAGCGTTAAATCTCGGTAAAAATACTATATCCAGGTCATATCATTTGGCCAAAGACACAAGATGTCATGCACATATTAAAATCATTTAACTTTACATGGCAAAATGTCTTTCAATATCCCATATACAGATTGCTAAATAATGGAGACAAGGGATTTCTCCTAGTTATTTCCTGACTTTGAACTTAGTATTTAGCTTCAAACCCCAACTAGCAATCAGCTATATACAACTTAAACAGTTCAGTAATAATACTCTTATCGAAAGGCATGGAGAACTAATCTAATTCTTCTTCCAAATAAGGAAGTAAATCGGGACCAGGAACTCGGGTGAACAACGCCGTGACATCAAATCTTAATAGTGTAAAAATCATTAGACATGTTAACATTTTGCAATTTGTCAGTTGAAATCAACATTTTTTTATGTGGACTTCAGAAATTCTGCCAAGCAGAGGAATTAATATTTTTACCGACCAGAACTAATAATACGTCTCGCTGGAAAACCAGGCTTGTGGGTTTTAATCAAAGTGTACATACAAGGTAGCGTCTCCGACCTAGCTGATAGCTGTTTATTTAATTAGTCATTACCTCTCAGTAAGGTTCTAAATTATTTATTAAACCTATCATTAACCTAGTCCAACTGGTTCTTATTAAGGGGCGAGTAAGTTTCCGTGTCTTCTAATGCTAATTTTTCCGTTGTAATCTAACTTGTCAATAATTATTATCGCATTTGCTTTGTCTACTTTCGTAAGGTGAAATCTAAGATCTTTCCTTAAACTTTATGGGCAGTTAGGTTCCACAAGTCTTAGCAAAGCCCCATTAATCATGCCTTTGTAAATGTTGAACGTTTCAGGGGACAGATCACCTTGTTTCTCCAGACTGCAGCAAGACTGGACAAGGTCTCCACTAGTAAGCACGAAGCTTATCTCATATCCTAAAGCTCTTTGTTGCTCATGTAAGGTCAACACTCGATATGTTAATAGTGCTTGTAGGCTGGCTGTCTTCTAACTCTTTAATCAGTCTTTCTGGCACTGGGTATTGGTATGCTTGGGGCACTTATCGCCTCCTGCTTCCGTGCCTCATTCGAGTTAAGACGCTTCCTCTGAACGTATTTGTTTGGACTTCCTCTTTTCTGCAACAATGAAAGCTCCTGATGTGTTGATTGCAACACGAAAGCCCTTAAACTGTCAACCTTCCCTGTGGTTGTTTTACACACACACAGATTATATATATATATATATATATATATATATATATATATATGCAGAGAGCATGCATAGTTCCTTTGTATAAAGACAAAGGGGACAAAAAGAGTGCAAAAATTATAGGGGGATAAGTCTGTTGAGTATGTATACCTGGTAAAGTGTATGGTAGAGTTATTATTGAAAGAATTAAGAGTAAGACGGAGAATAGGATAGCAGATGAACAAGGAGGCTTTAGGAAAGGTATTGGGTGTGTGGACCAGGTGTTTACAGTGAAACATATAAGTGAACAGTATTTAGATAAGGCTAAAGAGGTCTTTGTGGCATTTATGGATTTGGAAAAGGCGTATGACAGGGTGGATAGGGGGGCAATGTGGCAGATGTTGCAGGTGTATGGTGTAGGAGGTAGGTTACTGAAAGCAGTGAAGAGTTTTTACGAGGATAGTGAGGCTCAAGTTAGAGTATGTAGGAAAGAGGGAAATTATTTCCCAGTAAAAGTAGGCCTTAGACAAGGATGTGTGATGTCACCGTGGTTGTTTAATATATTTATAGATGGGGTTGTAAGAGAAGTAAATGCGAGGGTCTTGGCAAGAGGCGTGGAGTTAAAAGATAAAGAATCACACACAAAGTGGGAGTTGTCACAGTTGCTCTTTACTGATGACACTGTGCTCTTGGGAGATTCTGAAGAGAAGTTGCAGAGATTGGTGGATGAATTTGGTAGGGTGTGCAAAAGAAGAAAATTAGAAGTAAATACAGGAAAGAGTAAGGTTATGAGGATAACAAAAAGATTAGGTGATGAAAGATTGAATATCAGATTGGAGGGAGAGAGTACGGAGGAGGTGAATGTATTCAGATATTTGGGAGTGGACGTGTCAGCGGATGGGTCTATGAAAGATGAGGTGAATCATAGAATTGATGAGGGGAAAAGGACGAGTGGTGCACTTAGGAGTCTGTGGAGACAAAGAACTTTGTCCTTGGAGGCAAAGAGGGGAATGTATGAGAGTATAGTTTTACCAACACTCTTATATGGGTGTGAAGCATGGGTGATGAATGTTGCAGCGAGGAGAAGGCTGGAGGCAGTGGAGATGTCATGTCTGAGGGCAATGTGTGGTGTGAATATAATGCAGAGAATTCGTAGTTTGGAAGTTAGGAGGAAGTGCGGGATTACCAAAACTGTTTCCCAGAGGGCTGAGGAAGGGTTGTTGAGGTGGTTCGGACATGTAGAGAGAATGGAGCGAAATAGAGTGACTTCAAGAGTGTATCAGTCTGTAGTAGAAGGAAGGCGGGGTAGGGGTCGCCCTAGGAAAGGTTGGAGGGAGGGGGTAAAGGAGGTTTTGTGTGCGAGGGGCTTGGACTTCCAGCAGGCATGCGTGAGCGTGTTTGATAGGAGTGAATGGAGACAAATGGTTTTTAATACTTGACGTGCTGTTGGAGTGTGAGCAAAGTAACATTTATGAAGGGGTTCAGGGAAACCGGCAGGCCGGACTTGAGTCCTGGAGATGGGAAGTACAGTGCCTTCACTCTGAAGGAGGGGTGTTAATATTGCAGTTTAAAAACTGTATTGTAAAGCACCCTTCTGGCAAGACAGTGATGGAGTGAATGATGGTGAAAGTTTTTCTTTTTCGGGCCACCCTGCCTTGGTGGGAATCGGCCAGTGTGATAATAATAAAAAAAAAATATTCCCTCTGGTGTTCGATGATCCTCGGTTAGGTTAGGTTAGGTTAGGTTAGGTTAGGTTAGGTTAGGTTAGGTTAAGTTAGGTTAGGTTAGGTTAGGTTGGTTAGGTTAGGTTAGGTTAGGTTAGGTAAGGTTTGTCAGGAAACAGGACAAGTGTTTCCTGACGCGGGTTTAGATGATGACCCGACTTTGGAGCTTTGGTCATCTGACCGAGGCCTTCAGCTGGCTTACTGGTCTACACCTTAAAAAATAATGGTCATTTATAACCAATTATCTATCAGTTTTTATTAGTATGATGATCCTCAGTGATGGAATTCTGTCTGCCCAGTGTATACTGGGCTGTAATCTTTGCATGGTAGTGGTAGACTCCTGTAAATCAAAATTTGATTCTTCGGAAAGAGATTCCTCAGTTTGTTGGTGTAGAAAGTGATTATATTGTCCACTTTTTTAAGACGGTTGAATGTACCTTGATGGTAGTGTACCATGAGTTGAGATTTGCTAGATGGAGTTGAGTTTTTGTGAACTGAGATTTTGTAATAGTTGATATCTGCTTTCTTTTCTCCTTGTTTTATAAACCAATCAGGGCATCCTAATTTTGGATAATTTTCTTCTGAGTATTTCTTTCTCATAGTCCAGCTTTAAGAGGCTGCATATCCTAAGTGCACGTAAAAAAAAGGCTTGAGACGGTGCTCTTTTAAATCTGCATTGAATGGTGGCCATATATGAATTGATAATTCTAGTGATGAGACATTAAGGAATGACAGTTGTTTCCCATTCGACTTTAAACCATACATGGGAACAAGATAAATAGGATTTTCAAAGAATATGTCAAAGTTGCCCCAGTCGTCGCCCCATATGGCAAAGACATGATTCCTGTATCTGTTCCATATCATGCCCAGTAGTTCGATGCTGTGAAAGACTGTTATTCCATGTACAGATTCGCGAGTACAGGAGAGAGTGGACTTCCCATCTACAACCGAATTTCTGCTTGAAGAATTTCTTGATGACAGAGAAAACATTAGTAGCGACACATAATTTGGTGAGAGTAAAGACTTTCCTGATGGAAACTGGAAACTCCTTTTGAAGTGGGAGTAATCTAGAGTCGAGGAAAATCCAGATCATCATCGACTAGTATTATGGTGAACAAAGAATCCACAGCCAGACTTATAATTCTGCAGTTTCATACTTGATAAATTAGACACATGTGCAACTCTTGGGTATCTTTATTAAGGAAATGTTTCGCCACACAGTGGCTTCATCAGTCCATACACAGGAGTAATCTAGAGTCGAGGAAAATCCAGATCATCATCGACTAGTATTATGGTGAACAAAGAATCCACAGCCAAACTTATTATTCTTTTATTCTGCAGTTTCATACTTGATAAATTAGAAACATGTGCAACTCTTGGGTATCTTTATTAAGGAAACGTTTCGCCACACAGTGGCTTCATCAGTCCATACAAAGGAGAATCTTGAAGAACAGGAGGAGAATGTGGTAATCAGTCCCTCAACCTTGAGTCGATGTGTTCAGTCGGTTCTGTGAACCATTCATCTACAGTTTCATACTTACAGAATTTTCAATGAAATCTTACTGTATAAAATGTGGCTGGGAAAACTTGCCGAGAAAATGGGATAGAAGATCATTTAGTTAATTTGTCAGAAAATGACCCTCTGCTGAAGACAATTGGTCTGATTAGTACACTCTGCCTGATGGTTTTAGGTAACTCCTTAAAGGAAGATTTGGGTTTGTTTAGGACTAAACTAAATTGTCATCGTTCTTACTGCATATTATATATATTCTCTCAATACTCCCCCACCTTCACCCCCCATGCATCCATGCCGTCCTTCACTCGTCATTCCACAGCTGGTGCCCTCCCACCCCCACGATGTCAGAAATGTCACAAGATGTCCCGGGTTCCCAGGAATCTCCACGACAGAGAAAACGCCGTGGAATCCGTCCACGAGGCATCTGCCAGGTGTGCCACAGGGATTGTGCACTCAATCCCTCAAATGGCAACATCCGTGCATATAATGGATATCTAGGTTCTATGAAGGCTTCAAATGGGAATAACCAACACCCTCTCCCAGCAGACAGAGCTGACAGCTACCGTGACTTCACCTCTACAGAGGACCTAAAATCTGCAATCGAATTTAAGTCCACCAGGAGGCTGACACATATGTGTAAAGCAGCTCGCCGTCAAGTTGCTAGCAAATTCGCTGACCTCTTGAAGAAAGTCAACAGTGCCCTTGCAAACAACGGATCTTGGCACAACCTACTGCTATTTGGCAGTGCCTATCTGGCTGTCCCACCAAGGAGGGACAAGTTCCTATCAGCATCTATTAAGGCAATAAATGCATTCCTTAGATATGACAAACTCGTCCGTCTCCCCTCTAGGGTGACAAACACCCGCCGGGTAAATGCCAATAACAGAATACCTGATGCCTCAAAAATTAGGAGCCCAAATTAGCAAAAAGTACAAGAGGGTATTACTACTGGATCACTGACTCATCTGAGTCTTCAACCTTTAATTGTGACCTCTTGTTTCTGTGTCCAATCTCTGGAACATCCTGTCTCTGTCCATCTTGTCAATTCTTCGCAGAATTTTGTATGTAGTTATCATGTCTTCCCTAACCCTCCAGTATAGACCTGATGTACACGGTGTACAGAGTCTTGAACGATTCCTTACTGAGGTATCGGAACGCTATTCTCAGGTTTGCTAGGCGACCATATGCTGCAGCAGTTATCTGGCTGATGTTCGCCTCAGGAGATGTTCTCGGTATTATACTCACCCCAAGATTCTTTTCCCTGAGTGAGGTTTGCAGTCTTTGGCCACCTAGCCTACACTCCATCTGAGGTCTTCTTTGCCCTTCCCCGATCTTCATGACTTTGCATTTGGCGGGGTTAAATTCGAGGAGCCAGTTGCTGGACCAGGCTTGCAGCCTTATCCTCATCCTATTTAATTCTCCTCATTAACTTCACATCATCTGCAAACAGGGACACTTCTGAGTCTATCCCTTCCATCAAGTCATTCACATATGCCAAAACTAGCATTGGTCCTAAGACTGACCCCTGTGAAACCCCGCTCGTCACAGGCTCCAACTCTGACATCTAGTCACGTGCCATGACTCGTTGCTGTCTCCCTGTCAGGTATTATCTGATCTATTGCAGTGCCCTTCCTGTTATGTATGCTTGATCCTCTAGCTTTTACACTAATTTCTTGTGAGGAACTGTGTCGAAGGCCTTCTTGCAGTCCAAGAAAATACAATCTACCCACCCCTCTCTCTCGTGTCTTACTTCTGTTACATTGTTATAAAACTCCAGTAGGTTTGTGACACAGAATTTTTCTTCCCTGAATCTGTGCTGGTTGTCGTTTATAAGCTTGTTTCGTTCTAGGTGCCCCACCACTCTCCTCCTGATAATCTTCTCCATGATTTTGCATACTATACACATCTGTGACACTGGCCTGTACTTTAATGTCTCGTGTCTGTCTCCTTCCTTAAAAATGGGGACTACATTTGCTGTCTTCCAAATCTCAGATTTTTGCCCAGTTTCAATGGATGTGTTGAAAATTGTTGTTAGTGGCATGCACAGCATTCTCTGCTCCCTCTCTAAGCACTAACGGAGAGATGTTCGGTCCCACCGTCTTTGAGGTATCAAGTTCATTTAGCAGCTTATTCACCTCCTCTTTGGTTGTGTGTGTGTGTTGCAGGGGTAGACTCATAACTCCTGGTCCCGTCTCTTCACTGGTCGCTACTGGGTGACTCCCTCCCTGCTCCGTGAGCTTTATCATACATAATCTTAAAACTGTGTATGGATCCTGCATCCACCTTTCCAGCCTATTCCACTACCTGACAACTCTGTGACTGATAAAATACTTTCTAACATCCCTGTAACTCATCTGAGTCTTCAACTTCCAACTGTGACTCCTGTTGGTGTGTCCCATCTCTGAAACATCCTGTTCCTGTCCACCTGTCGATTCTACTCTTAGTATTTTATATATTTTCATGTCTTCACTGTCCTTCTTGTCCTCCAGTGTTGTCAGGTCGATATCCTTTAACTTCTCCTCGTAGGACATGCCCCTTAGCTCCGGGACTAGTCTCGTTGCGAACCCCTTGTTTCTGTGTCCCATCTCTGGAACATCCTATCTCTGTCCACCTTATCTATCCCACGCAGTATTTTGTATGTCGTTTTCATGTCTCCCCTGACCCTCCTGTCCTCCAGTGTCATCAGACCGATTTCCCTTAACCATTCCTCGTAGCTTCGGAACTAGCCTTGTTGCAAACCTTTGCACTTTCTCTAATTTCTTGACGTGTTTGACCAGGTGTGGGTTCCAAACTGGTGCTGCATACTCCAGTAGGGGCCTGACGTACAGTGTGTGTGTGTGTGTGTGTGTGTGTGTGTGTGTGAGTGTGTGTATGTGTGTGTGTGTGTGTGTGTGTGTGTGTGTGTGTGTGTGTGTGTGTGTGTGTGTGTGTGTGTTTCTATGTGCGTGTGTGTGTGTGTGTGTGTGTGTGTATGTGTATGTATGTGTGTGTGTGTGTGTGTGTGTGTGTGTGTGTGTGTGTGTGTGTGTGTATGTGTGTGTGTGTGTGTGTGTGTGTGTGTGTGTGTGTGTGTGTGTGTGTGTGTGTGTGTGTGTGTGTGTGTGTGTGTGTGTGTGTGTGTGTGTGTGTGTGTGTGTGTGTGTATGTGCGCGCGCGCAAAGCGCTAAAGTCATGGGGGTCATCAAGTAATCTTTTACTTGTATTAGTGTCACATCATACAAGATAGAACATTATGTTGTTAAAAATTAAGTAACAGGTTTCCCCTGGCCTCCCAACAGGCACAAGCACCAACACCCACAAACTTCTTTTTCCTTCAGTGATAATAAAAGGGTTTTGCCTGATACATTCTTCTTCCTATTTAATTCAACTAAAATCATTAATTCTCGGAAATACATGATATAAATATTAACTGTTTTTATTAAAGGTTTTAACTGTGTGAAGGATGCTGCTAGAGTCAGAATTTGTGTGAGATAAGTGGTTTACGACGGCGTCTTGTCTTAATCTATGCAACCAATAAAATCACTTTTGAGAGGGACTTGCACGTTGGAGCTTGTTTCTTGGGTGGCATTGAAAATTGGGTTGGTCAAATGTTTGTTAGTGGGATGAATTGTAAAGGACCTGCCTGGTATGGGCCAACAGGCCTGCTGCAGTGTTCCTCCTTTCTTATGTTCTTATGTTCTTATGTACTTCGAGTGGTGAAGGCTTGATTCTCCGTTCGCTAAATTACTGTGGATCATTCAGGACAAGGAGTTTTAGTCTCTCGATCCTCCGTTCCTCTGAGTCATTCAGCAATAAAAGCGGTGTAAGCTCGTTACTTTGTCTGTGTTGTTAATTCAAGATCGTAAGTGGTCTTGAATTAACAAAATTAGTGTGGGTTATTTAACTCAAAGGGAAGTACGAACCTAATTCACCTAACTGTGACTGTTGAGGTCGAGTCACAGCTCCTGGCTCCGCCTCTTCACTGGCTGCTACTACGTCCTCTCTCTCTCCCTGCGCCATGAGCTTTATCATACCTTTTCTTAAAGCTATGTATGGATGCTGCCTCCACTACATCACTCCCCAGACTATTCCACTTCCTGACATCTCTGTGACTGAAGAAATACTTCCTAACATCCCTGTGATTCGTCAAAGTCTTCAACATCCAACTCTGTTATTGTGTCCCATCTCTGGAATATTCTGTCCACCTTGTCGATTCTTTTCAGTATTTAACTTGTCGTTGTCATATCCCCCCCCTATCTCTCCTGTCCTCCAGTATCGTCAGGTCGATTTCCCTTAACCTCTCCTCGTAGGACATACCCCTTAGCTCCGGGACTAGTCTTGTTACAAACCTTTGCACTTTATCTAGTTTCCTTACGTGCTTGGCTAGGAGTGGGTTCCAAACTGGTGCTGCATACTCTAGTATGGGCCTAACGTGCACAGTGTACAGGATTCTGAACAAATCCTTATTAAGATGTCGGAATGCTGCTCTTAGGTTTGCTAGGTGTAAGTATGCCGCAGAAGTTATGAGGTTGATGTGCGCTTCAGGAGATGTGCCTGGTGTTATACTCATCCCAAGATTTTTTTCCTTAATTTAGGTTTGTAGTCTTTGACCCCCTAAACTGTACTCCGTCTGCGGTCTTCTTTGCCCTTCCTCAATCTTCATGACTTCATGTGCATGTGTGTCTGTGCGAGAGAGAAAAAAAGAGAGAGAGAAAGAAACTGAGATTGTTCCTTCAGGACAGAGTAATGCTGGCGGAGCTCTGTCTTCAATACTCGGTTCAACACATTTTTTTATTGAAAATTCAATTGGTTTCAGCATTTACTAATTCTTCTTTCAATACATTCCTCTGGTCTTTAAATACATTCCTCTGGTTGTGTACGAATGGTATATAATACCGACAAGATGAGAGTAAGACACATGTGCAACATCTGGGTATCTTTATTGTAGACGTTTCGCCATCCAGTGGCTTTATCAATACAAATTCTAGGACATAACTTGAAGACAGTAGAACTATGTACAGAAGATGAGGTAATCAGTCCCTCAACCTAGGAGTAGGTGCGAACAGCACCATAGTCGTGGAGATTCTTTGGGAAGGACCTACTTCCACTGGGGAATCCCGCCTACCAGTGAATTTGCCCTCGTCTGCTACACCTGACGTTACTATATAAGCGCCAGGATTCTTTCTTCTGCTTCAGAATCTCCACGACTATGGTGCTGTTCGCACCTACTCCTAGGTTGAGGGACTGATTACCTCATCTTCTGTACATAGTTCTCCTGTCTTCAAGTTATGTCCTAGAATTTGTATTGATAAAGCCACTGGATGGCGAAACGTCTACAATAAAGATACCCAGATGTTGCACATGTGTCTTACTCTCACATTCCTCTGGTCTTTCAATATATTCCTCTGGTCTCTCAATATATTCCTCTGGTCTTTCAATATATTCCTCTGGTCTTTCAGTATATTCCTCTGGTCTCTCAATATATTCCTCTGGTCTCTCAATATATTCCTCTGGTCTTTCAGTATATTCCTCTGGTCTTTCAGTATATTCCTCTGGTCTTTCAGTATATTCCTCTGGTCTCTCAATATATTCCTCTGGTCTCTCAATATATTCCTCTGGTCTTTCAGTATATTCCTCTGGTCTCTCAATATATTCCTCTGGTCTCTCAATATATTCCTCTGGTCTTTCAGTATATTCCTCTGGTCTCTCAATATATTCCTCTGGTCTTTCAGTATATTCCTCTGGTCTCTCAATATATTCCTCTGGTCTTTCAGTATATTCCTCTGGTCTTTCAGTATATTCCTCTGGTCAACCACTGTCTAACATTTTCTTCGGTAATCCCTTCCACTTTCTTAATACTTTGACACTTTCTTGATACTTTCTGATACTTTTTTTGATAATTTCTTGATACGTTCTGATATTTTCTGATACTTTCTGATATTTTCTGGTACTTTCTTGATAATTTCTTGATACTTTCTGATGTTTTCTAGATACTTTCAATATCTTGTCAAAATCTATATTCATGAGGCCTGATTTCACTTTCATTTTCATTACGTAACATTTATCAACATTAAATTCCATTATCCACCTCACACTATGTGCTCAGTTTATCCAGATCCTATTCTAAAGGTTTAACGTTTATTTTACGTAAGATTTTTTTGCATCACCTACAAACATATTAGTGTATTTGTGTTTATTCCTTCTCGTAAATTATTTATATAAATTATGAATAGTGTTGGAACAAGTAAAGAACCTTGAGGTACACATTTCTCTTATTATAATTGATCGTATTTTCTGCTATGGCAAAAAATCTATCATGTGTGTGTGTGTGTACTCACCTAATTGTACACGCCTAATTGTAGTTTCAGGGGTCGAAACTCAGCTTCTGGCCCCGCCTCTTCACTGAATGCTATTAGATCCTCTCTCTCCCTGCTCCATGAGCTTTATTATACCTTTTCTTAAAGCTATGTATGGATGCTGCCTCCACTACATCACTCCCCAGACTATTCCACTTCCTGACATCTCCGTGACTGAAGAAATACTTCCTAACATCCCTGTGATTCGTCAAAGTCTTCAACATCCAACTCTGTTACTGTGTCCCATCTCTGGAATATTCTGTCCACCTTGTCGATTCTTTTCAGTATTTTGCTTGTCGTTATCATGTCCCCCCTATCTCTCCTGTCTTCAAGTGCCGTCAGGTCGATTTCCCTTAACCTCTCCTCGTAGGACATACCCCTTAGCTCCGGGACTAGCCTTGTTGCAAACCTTTGCACTTTCTCTAATTTCTTAACGTGCTTGACCCGGTGCGGGTTCCAAACTGGTGCTGCATACTCCAGTATGGGTCTGACGTACACGGTGTACAGTGTCTTGAAAGATTCCTTACTTTGGTATCGGAACGTTGCTCTCAGGTTTGCCAGGCGCCCATATGCTGCAGCAGTTATCTGGTTGATGTGTGCCTCCGGAGACATGCTCGGTGTTATGGTCACGCCAAGATCTTTCTCCTAGATAGAGGAGAAAGATCTTGGCATGAGTATAACACCGAACACGTCTCCGGAAGCACACATCAACCAGATAACTGCTGCAGCATATGGGCGCCTGGCAAACCTGAGAGCAGCATTCCGATACCAAAGTAAGGAATCTTTCAAGACACTGTACACCGTGTACGTCAGACCCATACTGGAGTATGCAGCACCTGTTTGGAACCCGCACCGGGTCAAGCACGTTAAGAAATTAGAGAAAGTGCAAAGGTTTGCGACAAGGTTAGTTCCAGAGCCAAGGGAAATGTCCTATGGAGAAAAGTTGAGGGAAATCGGCCTGACGACACTGTATGTGTGTGTGTGTGTACTCGCCTAGTTGTACTCACCTAGTTGTGGCTGCAGGGGCCGAATCTCAGCTCCTGGCCCCGCCTCTTCACTGTGTGTGTGTGGTTATTCTCACATATGTGGATGAAAGGATCGAGTATTTGCTCTTGGCCCCGCCTCTTCGCTAGCCACTACCAGGTTCTCTCCTGGCTTACCTCTTATTAAATTTATGTTTAAATCCTGCCTCTATCACTCCTCTGTCCAGGTTCTTCTACTTCCCGATAATACCAAGGCTGAAGAAATGCTGCCTAACATCCCTGTGACTCACCTGTATTTTCAACTTCCACCTGAGCCCTCTTGTACTCTTCTCTCTTTTCACTAACAATCTTTCCCTGGAGTTTTGAGACACTCTGATCGCGAGTTCTATCCCCGCCCGTGGTATGGTTTCTTGGCGATCGTGTCATTACGATTTCGTGAGTCATGTTTCCCTCTTCACACTATCGGTTCTTTTAAATATTTTTTTACGATGTTATATGCGTCTTATTCATTCTTTCTTATAATTTCATAGTCATATCACATACTCTTTATATCCTGGACTAGCCTCGGCACGGTCCACTGCAATTATTTCAGCTTCTCATGAGGTGTTGGTTAAATACTGGTGCTGAGTACTCAAAAACGGGCCTGACATATGCCGTATACAGTGTAATGAATAACTCCTTCCTTTGGTTACTAAACGCAGTTCTTATGTTTGCCACAGGCACATTCGCTGCAGCAGTTGTTCGGTTGACATGTGCTGCAGACGATGATTTGCTCGATACAACGTTCACCCCGAGGTTCTTGTTATGACTCAATTTCGTAGCCTCTTCCCCCAGAGGTTGTGCTCTATCTGCGGCCTTCTTTGCCCATTTCCAAACCTCATAGCTTTACACTTACTGGGGTTAAAATTTAGTAGTTACTTGACAGATCAGGTCTGCAGCCTGAGGAGAAATAATATTTTAGCAGAGATCACCCCAGGAGACAGCTTAGATGAAAATTCACACACACACGAACTATTAAATCTCTGCAGCAAATTCACTTTAAACCGATAAATGTTGGAGCCTACAAGACTAGAAAATACGTCGATCTGATGAGTAACATAACCGTATTAATACACTCAGCTCACAACATAACAGAGGTACAGATATGTATGCACAGGGCTCCTGACCAGCAAAATGTGTTCAGTGATGAGGGTGTCTTCACAAAATTTAATTTCATTAACAAAAACACACACTGGGAATAAGTCAACTATGTCCTTAATAAAACAAAGTTGGGAAGATATTCTAAACAACACTGATCCGAACCTTTGCCTAGAAAAACTTAACTCTGTGGCACTTGAGGTCTTCTCAAGGCACATTCCATTAAGAAAAAGAAAATGTAAACTAGAAAGAGAGAGATTCTCCCTATACAGGCAAAGGTGAAGAATCACAGAGTTGCTGAGAGGGGCCAGTATATCTGAAATACGAAGGGAGGCACTGGTCAGAGAAATAGCAAATATCGAACTTATGTTTAAGGAATTTCACAGGAGACAAGAATCTCAGGAAGAACTAAAAGCCATAAAAGAAAATGAAAAAAAAAAAAACTTCTCTTATGCCAAATCTAAGGGAAAAACAACATCCAGTATTGGGCCGCTGCTTAGGCGGGATGGGACATACACAGATGACAACCAAGAAATAAGGGAGATACCAAAGTTCCAATACGACTCAGTTTTCAGCGAACCGCTGCCCAGACTAAGGGTCGACAATCTAAATGGATTCTTTATGACCGAAACCCAAAATCTGGTCATCTCAAAAATCTCTGATATTATCGTAACACCACAAGACTTTAAAAATTCAATAAATGACATGCACTCTGCCCCAGGCACAGGCTCATGGAACTCCGTGTGCATCAAGAATTGCAAGAAGCCTCTATCACGTTCCTTCAGCATTCTATGGAGAGGAAGTATGGACAAAGGGGTCATCCCACACACACTAAAAACAGACATAGCCCCACTCTACAAAGGGGGCAGTAAATCAATTGCAATGAACTACAGACCGATAGCACTAACACTCCATATCATAAAAATCGTTGAAAGGGTTTTAAGAAGCAAGATCGCTAACCACCTAGATATCCATCAGTTTCACAACCCAGGGCAACACGGGTTTAGAGCAGGTCGTTCCTGCCTGTCCCAGCTACTGGACCACTATGACAAGGTCCTGGATGTTATAGAGGATAAACAAAATGCAGATGTAGTACACACAGACTGCGAAAGCCTTCGACAATTGCGACCATGGTGTAATACAGTCCAAAATGCATGATAAAGGAATAACAGGAAAAGTTGGTAAATGGATGTATGACTTCCTAACAAATAGAACACAAAAAGTAACAATAAACAGAGTAAAAAGTCTGAGGCAGCTACAGTGAGAAAGCTCTGTTCCGCAAGGCACAGTACTCGCTCCCATTCTATTCTTCATCCTCATATCTGACAGACAGAGACGTAAGCATAGCTCCGTGCAGAGAAATTTCAACTGCTCAGATATGGAAAACTTGAAAAAATTAGAACTGTATCAGGATAAACAACAAATTCTAACTATACAATAGAGCGAAATAATAATGTGAAGGACCTGGGAGTGATAATGTCAGAGGATCTCACCTTCAAGACCACAACAATGTATCTCCTGCATCTTCTAGAAAAAATGATAGGATGGATAATGAGAACCTTCAAAACTAGGGACGCAAAGCCCATGATGGTTCTCTTCAAATCGCTTATTCTCTCTAGGCTGGGATACTGCTGTACACTAACGGCCCCTTTCAAGGCAGGTGAAATTGCTGACCTGGAGAATGTGCAAAGAACTTTCACGGCTCACATAAGTACGATAAAGCACCTAAATTACTGGGAACGGTTGAAATCCCTTGATTTGTATTCCCTGGAACGCAAGCGAGAAAGATACGATAATGTACACTTGGAAAATTCTAGAGGGATTAGTACCAACCTTGCACACGAAAATCACTCCATATGAAAGCAAAAGACTTAGCAGGAGATGCAACATAACCCCAATGAAAAGCAGGGGCTCAACGAGTACACTGAGACACAACACAATAAGTGTCAAGGGCCCAAGACTGTTCAACTGCCTCCTGGCATACAAAAGGGGGATTACCAATAGACCCCCGACTGTCTTCAAGAAGGCACTAGACAGACACCTAAAGTCAGTACCTTACCAGCCGGGCTGTGATTCGTACGTCAGTTTGCGTGCGGCCATCAGTATTTGCCTGGTTGATCAGACCGGTCTCAGACCGAGCCGCGGGGGCGATGACCCCCGAAACCCTCTCCAGGTATACCAATGCAATTCCATTTCTTGTTCTTCTGTTCTCTTCCTTGTTTTCCTACGTTCTGTACTTTCTATTTTATTTCCAGTGATCCAGCACTTTACTTTTTGCCTCTTTGCTCATCTGGGCGAACTATTGGCTCACTTTCTATTGCTTTTTTTTTTTCTCTCTTGTGTACGAATTTCTCCTCTGCCTCCTGGCACTTTCCAGCTACAGTACATCACCTCATTTACTGTATTGTCTTCTCGACACTTTCCAGCTACAGTACATCACCTCATTTACTGTATTGTCTTCCCGACACTTTCCAGCTACAGTACATCACCTCATTTACTGTACTGTCTTCCCGACACTTTCCAGCTACAGTACATCACCTCATTTACTGTACTGTCTTCCCGACACTTTCCAGCTACAGTACATCATCTCATTTACTGTACTGTCTTCCCGACACTTTCCAGCTACAGTACATCATCTCATTTACTGTACTGTCTTCCCGACACTTTCCAGCTACAGTATATCATCTCATTTACTGTACTGTCTTCCCGACACTTTCCAGCTACAGTACATCACCTCATTTACTGTACTGTCTTCCCGACACTTTCCAGCTACAGTACATCACCTCATTTACTGTATTGTCTTCCCGACACTTTCCAGCTACAGTACATCACCTCATTTACTGTACTGTCTTCCCGACACTTTCCAGCTACAGTACATCACCTCATTTACTGTACTGTCTTCCCGACACTTTCCAGCTACAGTACATCACCTCATTTACTGTACTGTCTTCCCGACACTTTCCAGCTACATTACATCACCTCATTTACTGTACTGTCTTCCTGACACTTTCCAGCTACAGTACATCACCTCATTTACTGTACTGTCTTCCCGACACTTTCCAGCTACAGTACATCACCTCATTTACTGTACTGTCTTCCCGACACTTTCCAGCTACAGTACATCACCTCATTTACTGTACTGTCTTCCCGACACTTTCCAGCTACAGTATATCATCTCATTTACTGTATTGTAATTCAGATTCCTTTTCCACTGCACTTCATTCAGGAATTGTCTTTTTAACTGTTTAGTCTTTTCTTTTTTTAATTTAGCCTCTGTCGTCCTCCCCATGTTGTGTTTCTTCCCAAGTGCTTGTGTACTTACTTACATGTACTCACCTTTTTAAGTGGTTACAAGGTTCGAGTCTCAGCTGCGTGCCCCACCTCTTTGCTGGCCGCTGCTAGGTTGTCTCTCTCTCCTGCCTTCGTGAACTTTATCTTAAAGTTATGTTACGGTTGTTCCATTTTCTGTCTACTTTAAAACTAAAGAAATACTTCCTAACATCCCTGTGACTCATCTGTGTTTTTGCCCTCGTGTTCCTATTTCTCGTTTCTCTAATTTGTCTACCCTATCAATTCACCTTAGTATTTTTTGTCATTATATAACCCATAATCCATCTTTCCAGAGCTAAGGGGTATGTCATGAGATATACCCCTTAGCTCTGGAACTAGTTTCTTGCTAGCTTCATTTCCTCCAAATACTTGGCCAGATATCCAGGATTCCATACTGGTGCTGCATGCTCTAATATGAGCCTGACGTACGCCATATGCAGCGTCGTGAATGTCTCCTTACTTAGATGTATGAAGGCTAGTTTCATATTTGCCAAACGCACATTTGCTGTAACAGTTATTCAAATGTGCTCCACTGGAGATATTTTCCGTTCAATATTCACTGGAGGAGCTTCTCCTTGAGTGAGGATTGTAGTCTTAATCCACGAGTCTGTACTCCATATGCGATCTTTGCTCTTCCCAACCTTTATAATTATTCACATGCTGTGGTTAAAGTTCCAGTACTATTTGTAATACTAAACCTGCAGACTGTCCAGATCCATTACTAGTCTTTCCTGGTCCGATCATCTATTCTCGTTAATTTTACAACATCTGCGAACAAGGACACCTCTGACTCCATCCCCTCCGTCCTGTCGGACACCTCTGACTCCATCCCTTCCGTCCTGTCGGACACCTCTGACTCCATCCCTTCCGTCCTGTCGGTCACATATATGTGAAATATTACTGGTCCTTGAGGACATTCACTCGTAACTTACACTATTACCGACACCTCTTCTCGGACCATCACTCTTCTTTTCCTTCCTGTTAGGTACTCCATGATCCACTGCCGTGCCTTCTTTCTTATTCCTGCCTACTGCTCTAACATTCGTTCCAAATTCTTGTGCAGGACTATGTCAACAACTTCAGTCTAAGAACGTGCAATCTAAGCATCTCTCTTTCTCCCCTGTTTTCTATTACCTATTTGGTTTGTGAGGCAGAGTTTACTGTGTCTTAAGCCGTGCTGGTTGTGATGTATGAACCCACACTTTTCTAGGTGCTCATCTTCTCATTATAATTTTCTCCATAATCTTGCTTTCTATCCATGTCATTTATACAGGCCTCCAATTTAACGTCACATGTCCGTCTCTTTCCTTAAATATTAAGACTACATTTGGTTTCTATCATAACTCTGGCAATTGACCTGTGTTGACTGTGGGTCACACACAACGTCTGCTCCCTCTTTCAGGACCAACGGAGAGATATCCCACTGCCTCCGAGGTATCTAGCACACACGATAACTTCATGATTTGCTCTATTGCACGTATTGTGTCCAGCACTCGCTGGTGCACAATATGTTTCCCTGGTAACCATGTTGTTTCTTCTGAAAACACATTCAAACTTTTTGGCTGTGTTCTTCATAGGCTTTCAGGTCTTTCCCCGTCTGCCATGTGAACTCTCCTTTTCTGTCTTCCTCCTAATGTGGCTATTCAGCAACTTTCAGTGGGTCGGATTTGGCTTTCAGTGCTGTCATTCTACAGTTGTCGTTATACTTCCCTTCTTGCCCATGCAAATTCATTTTTTGTTATTCTTCTCAATTCCTTGTTTTTCAGAGTTTTTAGTCTACTAAATTGCTTTCCTGCTCTAGAATATTTAGCTTTAGCTCACTTTGGGCTCACTCTGTTTATCTCATTGCTTCTTTTGCTAGTTGGTATGAATTTCTCTTCTGCCTTCCGGCACTTTCTGGCCACATACTCCATCGCCGCATTCGTTGTCTCCTCTTCTAGTTGCCTTTTCCATTGCACCTCAGTCAGGAATTGCCTCATACCTATGTAGTTTCCTGTTTTGAAGTTTAGCTTCCCAAATACTTCCCGTGTTGTTTGTTTATACAATTTTAGTATTCGAAATTCAGGCCCCTGGGGTCACCAGCTCCCAGGACCTTCCATGTTTAATATCTCCTATGTCAGAATAGCTTAGGATGAATACAGGATCCAGCCTTGGTGTTTCATATTTGTGTTCTTAACATATTATGAAGTTCTCCATTACCGCCTCTAGCATCTTAGCCTCCACGTTTTTGGTCATCTGTGTGGCTCCAGGTTCTCCCAAGTCTGTCCCTTGTGGTTGAAGTTTCCCAAAATAGGCATGCTTTGTGATGCTCATATGGGCTCCTCAGGCCATTTCAGCTAAGGTGTCCACCATTATTTTGTTGTCGTCATATTCTTATCATGGGCTCTTGCTGTTTAGCGAAGGGTTGTACATTACTGCTATCACCACTTTGCTATCCACAGTCCTGAGTGTGCCTACTATGTAGTCATCTGCTTCTCCTATGATTATTCATCACATCTCAGGCCACATCAAATCATCAAAACACATTTTGTGTGTGTGTGTGTGTGTGTGTGTGTGTGTGTGTGTGTGTGTGTGTGTGTGTGTGTGTGTGTGTGTGTGTGTGTGTGTGTGTGTGTGAAAAGCCTCAGTGTGAGCCATCAATTTAGTTGATATGATAGTTTATCTCATAAAATTTAATTTTGAACTAATTCTTTAAACAGGTAATCAAATCCAAGCAGCATTCTCTCTGCTTTTACTACATTCAACAACAAACACCTCCAGCAAGTCACATTTCTTTTATGATTAGTGTTTAATGCATGTTACAAATATTAGAAAGGCTGTCATTATGTGTCTCGACTGAAGACAATTTAAGCTGATCAGTTTCATTTATATACACGAGTTACTGGGATCCCTGAATTCAAGGCTCCCTGGGAAAGATATTTTAGCCACAAGAGGACCCAGATTTGAAGCGTAGGCGAGATAGATTTACAGATGTTATACTGACAACAATTTGAAGCCTTGGCGAGATATATTTACAGATGTCGTACTGACAATAATTTGAAGCCTTGGCGAGATATATTTACAGATGTTATACTGACAACAATTTGAAGCCTAGGCGAGATATATTTACAGATGTTATACTGACAACAATTTGAAGCCTAGGCGAGATATATTTACAGATGTTATACTGACAACAATTTGAAGCCTAGGCGAGATATATTTACAGATGTTATACTGACAACAATTTGAAGCCTAGGCGAGATATATTTACAGATGTCGTACTGACAATAATTTTGAATTAAAGACACAAGTTGCTTAACAACCCTTGATTAGAATAAAGTTTCTCCTTGTATAGAGCTTTATCATGACTTGATAAAGCTCCTCACACAGAGAGACACTGTCCCAGTTAAAGCTTATTCCACCTTCCTTGTCTGTTCTTTATTCCTGAGACGAACTTTAGAATCATAATTTCTTATAACCATCACAAAAACAACAAATATATCAATGGCCAGAAAAATAAACAAGAAAGACAATTAAGAATTTCCAAAACAAGAGAAAAAACATTAATGGTGTTGTTAATGACACTATTAATCCAACCATTTGAACAGTGACAAAATCCAGATATAAAGAAGATTTAATATTTGTTATACTGTCTGCCCTGAGTTGAACTGCATGGAGAATGAATGAAAAAATGAATTTCTTCTGTATTATAGAGCAAGATACATCTGTGTCAGATGTATTTATAACGCAGGAGAGCAAGATACATCTGTGTCAGATGTATTTATAACGCAGGAGAGCAAGATACATCTGTGTCAGATGTATTTATAACGCAGGAGAGCAAGATACATCTGTGTCAGATGTATTTATAACGCAGGAGAGCAAGATACATCTGTGTCAGATGTATTTATAACGCAGGAGAGCAAGATACATCTGTGTCAGATGTATTTATAACGCAGGAGATATGTATTCTTGCATAATCGAGGAGCATGTATACTTTTAGATGATTGTATTAGAAAGAAGGAAGCATACAGTGTATGTTTACATTTGAGAGAAGCAGACATATACTCTGTTTGTGTGAGGAAAAAGGAGAGAAGCAGACATATACTCTGTTTGTGTGAGGAAAAAGGAGAGAAGCAGACATATACTCTGTTTGTGTGAGGAAAAAGGAGAGAAGCAGACATATACTCTGTTTGTGTGAGGAAAAAGGAGAGAAGCAGACATATACTCTGTTTGTGTGAGGAAAAAGGAGAGAAGCAGACATATACTCTGTTTGTGTGAGGAAAAAGGAGAGAAGCAGACATATACTCTGCTTGTGTGAGGAAAAAGGAGAGAAGCAGACATATACTCTGCTTGTGTGAGGAAAAAGGAGAGAAGCAGACATATACTCTGCTTGTGTGAGGAAAAAGGAGAGAAGCAGACATATACTCTGCTTGTGTGAGGAAAAGGGAGAGAAGCAGACATATACTCTGTTTGTGTGAGGAAAAAGGAGAGAAGCAGACATATACTCTGCTTGTGTGAGGAAAAAGGAGAGAAGCAGACATATACTCTGCTTGTGTGAGGAAAAAGGAGAGAAGCAGACATATACTCTGCTTGTAAAGGACCTACCTGGAGTCTACCTGGAGGGTATTCCGGGGATCAACGCCCCCGCGGCCCGGTCCATGACCAGCTTTTCTGGTGGATCAAAGCCTGATCAACCAGGTTGTTACTGCTGGCCGCAACACAGAAGTATCTCTGTTATATCTTTTACAAGCAGAGAGTGAGAGTTCTTGGCTCTTGATACGAGAAACTATAGCTCCTCTTTATCCTCGGATCAAATTTGATTACCTTCCCTTCCCAGGAACTTTTAAATTCATACAGGTTTAGCTCTTTCTCGCACATATATTAACAAATTTTTTGCTTTAAATTGGGTGGTTAGCTAATGACCCAGTTGTGTCATATGACCCAGTGGTGTCATATGACGAAGTCATTAGGGTCATATGACCCAGTGGTGTTACATGATGACCCAGTCACTGGTGTCATATGATGACCCAGTCACTGGTGTCATATGATGACCCAGTCACTGGTGTCATATGATGACCCAGTCACTGGTGTCATATGATGACCCAGTCAGTGGTTTCATATGACCCAGTCACTGGTGTCATATGATGACCCAGTCAGTGGTTTCATATGACCCAGTCACTGGTGTCATATGATGACCCAGTCACTGGTGTCATATGATGACCCAGTCACTGGTGTCATATGATGACCCAGTCACTGGTGTCATATGATGACTCAGTCACTGGTGTCATATGATGACCCAGTCACTGGTGTCATATGATGACCCAGTCACTGGTGTCACATGATGACCCAGTCACTGGTGTCATATGATGACCCAGTCACTGGTGTCATATGATGACCCAGTCACTGGTGTCATATGATGACCCAGTCACTGGTGTCATATGATGACCCAGTCACTGGTGTCATATGATGACCAAGTCACTGGTGTCATATGATGACCCAGTCACTGGTGTCATATGATGACCCAGTCACTGGTGTCATATGATGACCCAGTCACTGGTGTCATATGATGACCAAGTCACTGGTGTCATATGATGACCCAGTCACTGGTGTCATATGATGACCCAGTCACTGGTGTCATATGATGACCCAGTCACTGGTGTCACATCATGACCCAGTCACTGGTGTCATATGATGACCCAGTCACTGGTGTCATATCATGACCCAGTCACTGGTGTCATATCATGACCCAGTCACTGGTGTCATATCATGACCCAGTCACTGGTGTCATATCATGACCCAGTCACTGGTGTCATATGATAACCCAGTCACTGGTGTCACATGATGACCCAGTCACTGGTGTCATATGATGACCCAGTCACTGGTGTCATATGATGACCCAGTCATTGGTGTCATATGATGACCCAGTCATTGGTGTCATATGATGACCCAGTCACTGGTGTCATATCATGACCCAGTCATTGGTGTCATATGATGACCCAGTCACTGGTGTCATATGATGACCCAGTCACTGGTGTCATATGATGACCCAGTCACTGGTGTCATATGATGACCCAGTCACTGGTGTCATATGATGACCCAGTCATTGGTGTCATATGATGACCCAGTCACTGGTGTCATATGATGACCCAGTCACTGGTGTCATATGATGACCCAGTCACTGGTGTCATATGATGACCCAGTCACTGGTGTCATATGATGACCCAGTCACTGGTGTCATATGATGACCCAGTCACTGGTGTCATATGATGACCCAGTCACTGGTGTCACATCATGACCCAGTCACTGGTGTCATATGATGACCCAGTCACTGGTGTCATATGATGACCCAGTCACTGGTGTCATTACGATTTAAAAATATCGTCTACACGAAGGTTGTTAATAAAGTTGAAAGTCTGTCTTGTGCACGATTGTCATACATTTATACATAAGACCGTGAATAATATAAACTGGGAGATATAAACATTTCTGTATACTTACCCTGAGACATACACTCATATTGGTGTATATACACTGAGATATACCCACTTCTTGGTATATACAAACACTAACAGACGCTGTATATATATCCTAGGAAATACACACTTATCGAGATATATATATATATATATATATATATATATATATATATATATATATATATATATATATATATATATATATATATATATATATATATATATATATATATATATATATATA
This sequence comes from Cherax quadricarinatus, assembly GCF_038502225.1. Taxonomy (NCBI): domain Eukaryota; kingdom Metazoa; phylum Arthropoda; class Malacostraca; order Decapoda; family Parastacidae; genus Cherax; species Cherax quadricarinatus. The sequence continues at coordinate 227,720 of NW_027195114.1, forward strand.
TGTCGTGCCTAATAGGCAGAACTTGCGATCTTGGCTTAAATAGCAACGCTCATCTTGCCATATAGGACAAGTGAAAATTTGTGTATGCAATAATTTCGCCAAAATCATTCTGAACTTAACGAAAAAAATATATTTCACTGTGTTTGTTTAGTATTAAATTATTGTAAACAAATCTAAAATATATATAGTTGGGTTAGGCTAAAATAAATTGTTCTTGTTATAATAAGGTTAGGTAAGTTTTCTAAGATTTTTTTGGTGCAAAATTAAAAAATTTTACATTAACATTAATGGAAAAAATATATCTTTAAACGTATAACAGAAAATTTCAGAAAGGACTTAATTTCAAATGAGTTCTTGCTAATTGACCAGTTTTACATATTCGGCACGACATATATATATATATATATATATATATATATATATATATATATATATATATATATATATATATATATATATATATATATACATATATATATATATATATATATATATATATATATATATATATATATATATATATATATATATATATATATATATATATATATATATATATATATATATATATATATATATATATATATATATATATATATATACATATATATACATATATATATTTATTATTTTTATTTTTATTATCACACCGGCCGATTCCCACCAAGGCAGGGTGGCCCGAAAAAGAAAAACTTTCACCATCATTCACTCCATCACTGTCTTGCCAGAAGGGTGCTTTACACTACAGTTTTTAAACTGCAACATTAACACCCCTCCTTCAGAGTGCAGGCACTGTACTTCCCATCTCCAGGACTCAAGTCCGGCCTGCCGGTTTCCCTGAATCCCTTCATAAATGTTACTTTGCTCACACTCCAACAGCACGTCAAGTATTAAAAACCATTTGTCTCCATTCACTCCTATCAAACACGCTCACGCATGCCTGCTGGAAGTCCAAGCCCCTCGCACACAAAACCTCCTTTACCCCCTCCCTCCAACCCTTCCTAGGCCGACCCCTACCCCGCCTTCCTTCCACTACAGACTGATACACTCTTGAAGTCATTCTGTTTTGCTCCATTCTCTCTACATGTCCGAACCACCTCAACAACCCTTCCTCAGCCCTCTGGACAACAGTTTTGGTAATCCCGCACCTCCTCCTAACTTCCAAACTACGAATTCTCTGCATTATATTCACACCACACATTGCCCTCAGACATGACATCTCCACTGCCTCCAGCCTTCTCCTCGCTGCAACATTCATCACCCACGCTTCACACCCATATAAGAGCGTTGGTAAAACTATACTCTCATACATTCCCCTCTTTGCCTCCAAGGACAAAGTTCTTTGTCTCCACAGACTCCTAAGTGCACCACTCACTCTTTTTCCCTCATCAATTCTATGATTCACCTCATCTTTCATAGACCCATCCGCTGACACGTCCACTCCCAAATATCTGAATACGTTCACCTCCTCCATACTCTCTCCCTCCAATCTGATATTCAATCTTTCATCACCTAATCTTTTTGTTATCCTCATAACCTTACTCTTTCCTGTATTCACCTTTAATTTTCTTCTTTTGCACACCCTACCAAATTCATCCACCAATCTCTGCAACTTCTCTTCAGAATCTCCCAAGAGCACAGTGTCATCAGCAAAGAGCAGCTGTGACAACTCCCACTTTGTGTGTGATTCTTTATCTTTTAACTCCACGCCTCTTGCCAAGACCCTCGCATTTACTTCTCTTACAACCCCATCTATAAATATATTAAACAACCACGGTGACATCACACATCCTTGTCTAAGGCCTACTTTTACTGGGAAAAAATTTCCCTCTTTCCTACATACTCTAACTTGAGCCTCACTATCCTCGTAAAAACTCTTCACTGCTTTCAGTAACCTACCTCCTACACCATACACTTGCAACATCTGCCACATTGCCCCCCTATCCACCCTGTCATACGCCTTTTCCAAATCCATAAATGCCACAAAGACCTCTTTAGCCTTATCTAAATACTGTTCACTTATATGTTTCACTGTAAACACCTGGTCCACACACCCCCTACCTTTCCTAAAGCCTCCTTGTTCATCTGCTATCCTATTCTCCGTCTTACTCTTAATTCTTTCAATTATAACTCTACCATACACTTTACCAGGTACACTCAACAGACTTATCCCCCTATAATTTTTGCACTCTCTTTTATCCCCTTTGCCTTTATACAAAGGAACTATGCATGCTCTCTGCCAATCCCTAGGTACCTTACCCTCTTCCATACATTTATTAAATAATTGCACCAACCCCTCCAAAACTATATCCCCACCTGCTTTTAACATTTCTATCTTTATCCCATCAATCCCGGCTGCCTTACCCCCTTTCATTTTACCTACTGCCTCACGAACTTCCCCCACACTCACAACTGGCTCTTCCTCACTCCTACAAGATGTTATTCCTCCTTGCCCTATACACGAAATCACAGCTTCCCTATCTTCATCAACATTTAACAATTCCTCAAAATATTCCTTCCATCTTCCCAATACCTCTAACTCTCCATTTAATAACTCTCCTCTCCTATTTTTAACTGACAAATCCATTTGTTCTCTAGGCTTTCTTAACTTGTTAATCTCACTCCAAAACTTTTTCTTATTTTCAACAAAATTTGTTGATAACATCTCACCCACTCTCTCATTTGCTCTCTTTTTACATTGCTTCACCACTCTCTTAACTTCTCTCTTTTTCTCCATATACTCTTCCCTCCTTGCATCACTTCTACTTTGTAAAAACTTCTCATATGCTAACTTTTTCTCCCTTACTACTCTCTTTACATCATCATTCCACCAATCGCTCCTCTTCCCTCCTGCACCCACTTTCCTGTAACCACAAACTTCTGCTGAACACTCTAACACTACATTTTTAAACCTACCCCATACCTCTTCGACCCCATTGCCTATGCTCTCATTAGCCCATCTATCCTCCAATAGCTGTTTATATCTTACCCTAACTGCCTCCTCTTTTAGTTTATAAACCTTCACCTCTCTCTTCCCTGATGCTTCTATTCTCCTTGTATCCCATCTACCTTTTACTCTCAGTGTAGCTACAACTAGAAAGTGATCTGATATATCTGTGGCCCCTCTATAAACATGTACATCCTGAAGTCTACTCAACAGTCTTTTATCTACCAATACATAATCCAACAAACTACTGTCATTTCGCCCTACATCATATCGTGTATACTTATTTATCCTCTTTTTCTTAAAATATGTATTACCTATAACTAAACCCCTTTCTATACAAAGTTCAATCAAAGGGCTCCCATTATCATTTACACCTGGCACCCCAAACTTACCTACCACACCCTCTCTAAAAGTTTCTCCTACTTTAGCATTCAAGTCCCCTACCACAATTACTCTCTCACTTGGTTCAAAGGCTCCTATACATTCACTTAACATCTCCCAAAATCTCTCTCTCTCCTCTGCATTCCTCTCTTCTCCAGGTGCATACACGCTTATTATGACCCACTTCTCGCATCCAACCTTTACTTTAATCCACATAATTCTTGAATTTACACATTCATATTCTGTTTTCTCCTTCCATAACTGATCATTTAACATTACTGCTACCCCTTCCTTTGCTCTAACTCTCTCAGATACTCCAGATTTAATCCCATTTATTTCCCCCCACTGAAACTCTCCTACCCCCTTCAGCTTTGTTTCGCTTAGGGCCAGGACATCCAACTTCTTTTCATTCATAACATCATATATATATATATATATATATATATATATATATATATATAGAGAGAGAGAGAGAGAGAGAGAGAGAGAGAGAGAGAGAGAGAGAGAGAAGAGAGAGAGAGAGAGAGAAACACCTATTGTGTATATTACAGTGAGTATTTACATTGAGAAATATAGATCACTAGGTGTATATTCGCTGGGATATACACACTTCTTAGTGTATATTCGCTGGGATATACACACTTCTTAGTGTATATTCGCTGGGATATACACACTTCTTAGTGTATATTCGCTGGGATATACACACTTCTTAGTGTATATTCGCTGGGATATACACACTTCTTAGTGTATATTCGCTGGGATATACACACTTCTTAGTGTATATTCGCTGGGATATACACACTTCTTAGTGTATATTCGCTGGGATATACACACTTCTTAGTGTATATTCGCTAGGTTATACACACTTCTTAGTGTATATTCGCTGGGATACACACTTTTTAGTATACATACAGTAAAAGATACATACTCTTAGTGTATATGCACTTAGAACTATGCAGCTCTGGGTGGAAATGCGCTGAGTTACTCACCTTTCACTGCATATACATTATAGACGGTGATGTCTCTATACTAAGCGAGCATTACTTTATCTTATCTGGTGGATGCTGTCACTCTGAGACAATCTCCAGGTCTTACTGGCCCAACTACTCTCCTTCCACTAGATCGCTATCTCCATCCTCTCCTCCGACAAAACAAGTCTTGTGGACATGTGACTATAGCTTTATATCGCAGCAAATCACCAGATAATTATAATCTAGTCCGCCTGGATTGGCAATATTTCACTGTACATTTTTTCCTGCTTGTGCTGGGCTAAAAGATGAGAACATACATGATGCGAGTGTCGGAGACACTGATTAGCTTAAGTTAAATTACCTAAGTAACTAAGTTCTAATCAGGCATAATTAACAGTTGGTTTTACTAAAATTTTATTTAACAGATTTCTACTGTTTGTTAAGCTCCTTGAATACTAATGTTGCACTGCCCACAACAGTGAAGAGAGAGGATGTTAAACAAGCTTAACCCATAAACAGTCCAACCAGATCTACGTTCACATACGTAGTGCTCCAAAAGTAGATCTACGTTTTTTTTTTTACAGATTTTCAAATATAACAAAGAAAAAGTAGATCAAAGTTTTTTTTACATACTTCCAAATGTTGAAAAAACGTATATATACGTTTGGACCGTTTACGGGTTAATAAAACTCTAGAAAGTGACATGTCCTAACAGAAGCTTACTCAGATTCCTGTGTACACACCAGGCACTTCCTCAGTGTTGTTTATATATATGTCGTGCCGCCGAATATGTAAAACTTGTGATCTTGGCTTAAATAGCAACGTTCATCTTGCAATATAAGAGATGCAAAAATTTGTGTATGCAATAATTTTGCAAAAATCATTCTGAACCTAACGAAAAAAAAATGTATTTCATTGTGTTTGTTTATTATTAAATTATTGTAAACGTATCTGAAATATATTTAGTTTTATTAGGCTAAAATAAATTGTGCTTGTTATAATAAGGTCAGGTAAGTTTTCTAAGATTCTTTTGGAGCAAAATTATAAATTTTTACATTAACATTAATGAAAAAATATATCTTTAAACGTATAAAAGAAAATTTTAGAAAGGACTTAATTTTAAATGAGTTCTTGCTAACTGACCAGTTTTACATATTCGGCACGACATATATATATATATATATATATATATATATATATATATATATATATATATATATATATATATATATATATATATATATATATATATATATATATATATATAGTATTGTAACCACGAACGAGTGGTATTTAATCATTAACAACACTGCGACTAGCCCGGGGATCGAACCCATGTTGTTTTAGCCCGCCTCATTGGGAGCGAAAATTCACGACGCTTCACCACTAGTACCAGTATTCTGTATGAACGTAACATTGTGAGAACACAATGTTACGTACAATATGTTATACTATATGACTGGTATCCAGAAATAGTGATGGTAAAGTGGTTGCCATAATATTTTCTTTTGTTATTCTTCACTCAACTTATCTTTTCATTTCGTTCATAACAGGAAAAGTCCTCATCCGATCGGCTTCAGATTTTCAACACGCGTGTCACGAAAACTCAGGCCAAACTTTAGAGACAACAGGAGTGTGCAGGCTCCCTAGGACCAGAACCATTAAATTCATTTCCAGTACCATGGAATGACTGGCTTCCAAAGCCATTAAATCCATTTCCAGTATCATGGAATTACTAACTTCCAAAACCAAAAACCATTAAATCCATTTCCAGTACCATTGAATGACTAACTTCCAAAAATAAGCCATTAAATCTATTTCCAGTACCACTGAATGACTAACTTCCAAAAATAAGCCATTAAATCCATTTCCAGTACCACTGAATGACTAACTTCCAAAAATAAGCCAATAAATCCATTTCCAGTACCACTGAATGACTAACTTCCAAAAATAAGCCATTAAATCCATTTCCAGTACCACTGAATGACTAACTTCCAAAAATAAGCCATTAAATCCATTTCCAGTACCACTGAATGACTAACTTCCAAAAATAAACCATTAAATCCATTTCCAGTACCACTGAATGACTAACTTCCAAAAATAAACCATTAAATCTATTTCCAGTACCACTTAATGACTCCTTTAACTTCCAAAACCCTTCACGAGAAAAGTTCCAAGGTTCAAAACAGGTGTGTACGAATGGTCTTAATCTCGTTCAAAACAGGTGTTTAAGTGGAGGACGACGGAGAATCAAGTTCAGGTGTGTAGCTGCACATCTGCCAATTTTGTGTGTAAAATCGTGTAAAACTTTTGTATTTGTTAAATTTGGTTAAATATATTTGAGTCTACCATTTCTGAATGATTTCAGTAGTTAAAGTCTGATGCGTCATAGGACCAGGATTGTACCCATCTTATGGTCACGTTAGTACCCATCATATGGTCACGTTAGTACCCATCTTATGGTCACGTTAGTACCCATCTTATGGTCACGTTAGTACCCATCATATGGTCACGTTAGTACCCATCTTATGGTCACGTTAGTACCCATCTTATGGTCACGTTAGTACCCATCATATGGTCACGTTAGTACCCATCTTATGGTCACGTTAGTACCCATCTTATGGTCACGTTAGTACCCATCATATGGTCACGTTAGTACCCATCTTATGGTCACGTTAGTACACATCATATGGTCACGTTAGTACCCATCATATGGTCACGTTAGTACAAATCTTATGGTCACGTTAGTACCCATCATATGGTCACGTTAGTACCCATCTTATGGTCACGTTAGTACCCATCATATGGTCACGTTAGTACCCATCTTATGGTCACGTTAGTACCCATCATATGGTCACGTTAGTACCCATCTTATGGTCACGTTAGTATCCATCTTATGGTCACGTTAGTACCCATCTTATGGTCACGTTAGTACCCATCTTATGGTCACGTTAGTACCCATCTTATGGTCACGTTAGTACCCATCTTATGGTCACGTTAGTATCCATCTTATGGTCACGTTAGTATCCATCTTATGGTCAGGTTAGTATCCATCTTATGGTCACGTTAGTACCCATCTTATGGTCACGTTAGTACCCATCATATGGTCACGTTAGTACCCATCTTATGGTCACGTTAGTATCCATCTTATGGTCACGTTAGTACCCATCATATGGTCACGTTAGTATCCATCTTATGGTCACGTTAGTACCCATCTTATGGTCACGTTAGTACCCATCTTATGGTCACGTTAGTATCCATCTTATGGTCACGTTAGTACCCATCTTATGGTCACGTTAGTACCCATCTTATGGTCACGTTAGTACCCATCATATGGTCACGTTAGTATCCATCTTATGGTCACGTTAGTACCCATCTTATGGTCACGTTAGTACCCATCTTATGGTCACGTTAGTATCCATCTTATGGTCACGTTAGTACCCATCTTATGGTCACGTTAGTACCCATCTTATGGTCACGTTAGTACCCATCATATGGTCACGTTAGTATCCATCTTATGGTCACGTTAGTACCCATCTTATGGTCACGTTAGTACCCATCATATGGTCACGTTAGTACCCATCTTATGGTCACGTTAGTACCCATCTTATGGTCACGTTAGTACCCATCTTATGGTCACGTTAGTACCCATCTTATGGTCACGTTAGTACCCATCTTATGGTCACGTTAGTATCCATCTTATGGTCACGTTAGTACCCATCTTATGGTCACGTTAGTGTCCATCTTATGGTCACGTTAGTACCCATCATATGGTCACGTTAGTACCCATCTTATGGTCACGTTAGTATCCATCTTATGGTCACGTTAGTACCCATCTTATGGTCACGTTAGTATCCATCTTATGGTCACGTTAGTACCCATCATATGGTCACGTTAGTACCCATCTTATGGTCACGTTAGTATCCATCTTATGGTCACGTTAGTACCCATCTTATGGTCACGTTAGTACCCATCTTATGGTCACGTTAGTATCCATCTTATGGTCACGTTAGTACCCATCTTATGGTCACGTTAGTACCCATCTTATGGTCACGTTAGTACCCATCTTATGGTCACTTATCTTATGGTCACGTTAGTACCCACGTCACGTTAGTACCCATCTTATGGTCACGTTAGTACCCATCTTATGGTCACGTTAGTACCCATCTTATGGTCACGTTAGTACCCATCTTATGGTCACGTTAGTACCCATCTTATGGTCACGTTAGTACCCATCTTATGGTCACGTTAGTACCCATCTTATGGTCACGTTAGTACCCATCTTATGGTCACGTTAGTATCCATCTTATGGTCACGTTAGTACCCATCTTATGGTCACGTTAGTACCCATCTTATGGTCACGTTAGTACCCATCTTATGGTCACGTTAGTACCCATCTTATGGTCACGTTAGTATCCATCTTATGGTCACGTTAGTACCCATCTTATGGTCACGTTAGTATCCATCTTATGGTCACGTTAGTACCCATCATATGGTCACGTTAGTACCCATCTTATGGTCACGTTAGTATCCATCTTATGGTCACGTTAGTACCCATCTTATGGTCACGTTAGTACCCATCTTATGGTCACGTTAGTATCCATCTTATGGTCACGTTAGTACCCATCTTATGGTCACGTTAGTACCCATCTTATGGTCACGTTAGTACCCATCTTATGGTCACGTTAGTACCCATCTTATGGTCACGTTAGTACCCATCTTATGGTCACGTTAGTACCCATCTTATAATCACGTTAGTACCCATCTTATGGTCACGATAGTACCCATCTTATGGTCACGTTAGTACCCATCTTATGGTCACGTTAGTACCCATCTTATGGTCACGTTAGTATCCATCTTATGGTCACGTTAGTACCCATCTTATGGTCACGTTAGTACCCATCTTATGGTCACGTTAGTACCCATCTTATGGTCACGTTAGTACCCATCTTATGGTCACGTTAGTACCCATCTTATGGTCACGTTCGTACCCATCTTATGGTCACGTTAGTACCCATCTTATGGTCACGTTAGTATCCATCTTATGGTCACGTTAGTATCCATCTTATGGTCACGTTAGTACCCATCTTATGGTCACGTTAGTACCCATCTTATGGTCACGTTAGTACCCATCTTATGGTCACGTTAGTATCCATCTTATGGTCACGTTAGTACCCATCTTATGGTCACGTTAGTACCCATCTTATGGTCACGTTAGTACCCATCTTATGGTCACGTTAGTATCCATCTTATGGTCACGTTAGTACCCATCTTATGGTCACGTTAGTACCCATCTTATGGTCACGTTAGTACCCTTCTTATGGTCACGTTAGTACCCATCTTATGGTCACGTTAGTACCCATCTTATGGTCACGTTAGTACCCATCTTATGGTCACGTTAGTACCCATCTTATGGTCACGTTAGTACCCATCTTATGGTCACGTTAGTACCCATCTTATGGTCACGTTAGTACCCATCTTATGGTCACGTTAGTACCCATCTTATGGTCACGTTAGTATCCATCTTATGGTCACGTTAGTACCCATCTTATGGTCACGTTAGTACCCATCTTATGGTCACGTTAGTACCCATCTTATGGTCACGTTAGTACCCATCTTATGGTCACGTTAGTACCCATCTTATGGTCACGTTAGTACCCATCTTATGGTCACGTTAGTACCCATCTTATGGTCACGTTAGTATCCATCTTATGGTCACGTTAGTATCCATCTTATGGTCACGTTAGTACCCATCTCATGGTCACGTTAGTATCCATCTAATGGTCACGTTAGTACCCATCTTATGGTCACGTTAGTACCCATCTTATGGTCACGTTAGTATCCATCTTATGGTCACGTTAGTATCCATCTTATGGTCACGTTAGTACCCATCTTATGGTCACGTTAGTATCCATCTTATGGTCACGTTAGTACCCATCTTATGGTCACGTTAGTACCCATCTTATGGTCACGTTAGTATCCATCTTATGGTCACGTTAGTACCCATCTTATGGTCACGTTAGTATCCATCTTATGGTCACGTTAGTATCCATCTTATGGTCACGTTAGTACCCATCTTATGGTCACGTTAGTATCCATCTTATGGTCACGTTAGTACCCATCTTATGGTCACGTTAGTACCCATCTTATGGTCACGTTAGTATCCATCTTATGGTCACGTTAGTATCCATCTTATGGTCACGTTAGTACCCATCTTATGGTCACGTTAGTATCCATCTTATGGTCACGTTAGTATCCATCTTATGGTCACGTTAGTATCCATCTTATGGTCACGTTAGTATCCATCTTATGGTCACGTTAGTATCCATCTTATGGTCACGTTAGTACCCATCTTATGGTCACGTTAGTACCCATCTTATGGTCACGTTAGTACCCATCTTATGGTCACGTTAGTACCCATCTTATGGTCACGTTAGTACCCATCTTATGGTCACGTTAGTACCCATCATATGGTCACGTTAGTACCCATCTTATGGTCACGTTAGTACCCATCTTATGGTCACGTTAGTACCCATCTTATGGTCACGTTAGTACCCATCTTATGGTCACGTTAGTACCCATCATATGGTCACGTTAGTACCCATCTTATGGTCACGTTAGTACCCATCTTATGGTCACGTTAGTACCCATCTTATGGTCACGTTAGTACCCATCTTATGGTCACGTTAGTACCCATCTTATGGTCACGTTAGTACCCATCTTATGGTCACGTTAGTACCCATCATATGGTCACGTTAGTACCCATCTTATGGTTACGTTAGTACCCATCTTATGGTCACGTTAGTACCCATCTTATGGTCACGTTAGTATCCATCTTATGGTCACGTTAGTACCCATCTTATGGTCACGTTAGTACCCATCATATGGTCACGTTAGTACCCATCTTATGGTCACGTTAGTACCCATCTTATGGTCACGTTAGTACCCATCTTATGGTCACGTTAGTACCCATCTTATGGTCACGTTAGTACCCATCTTATGGTCACGTTAGTACCCATCATATGGTCACGTTAGTACCCATCTTATGGTCACGTTAGTACCCATCTTATGGTCACGTTAGTACCCATCTTATGGTCACGTTAGTACCCATCTTATGGTCACGTTAGTACCCATCTTATGGTCACGTTAGTACCCATCTTATGGTCAACGTTAGTACCCATCTTATGGTCACGTTAGTATCCATCTTATCACGTTAGTATCCATCTTATGGTCACGTTAGTACCCATCTTATGGTCACGTTAGTATCCATCTTATGGTCACGTTAGTACCCATCTTATGGTCACGTTAGTACCCATCTTATGGTCACGTTAGTACCCATCTTATGGTCACGTTAGTACCCATCTTATGGTCACGTTAGTACCCATCATATGGTCACGTTAGTACCCATCTTATGGTCACGTTAGTACCCATCATATGGTCACGTTAGTACCCATCATATGGTCACGTTAGTATCCATCTTATGGTCAAGTTAGTATCCATCTTATGGTCACGTTAGTATCCATCTTATGGTCACGTTAGTACCCATCTTATGGTCACGTTAGTACCCATCTTATGGTCACGTTAGTACCCATCTTATGGTCACGTTAGTACCCATCTTATGGTCACGTTAGTACCCATCTTATGGTCACGTTAGTACCCATCTTATGGTCACGTTAGTACCCATCTTATGGTCACGTTAGTACCCATCTTATGGTCACGTTAGTACCCATCTTATGGTCACGTTAGTAACCATCTTATGGTCACGTTAGTACCCATCTTATGGTCACGTTCGTACCCATCTTATGGTCACGTTAGTATCCATCTTATGGTCACGTTAGTATCCATCTTATGGTCACGTTAGTACCCATCATATGGTCACGTTAGTACCCATCATATGGTCACGTTAGTACCCATCATATGGTCACGTTAGTACCCATCATATGGTCACGTTAGTACCCATCTTATGGTCACGTTAGTACCCATCTTATGGTCACGTTAGTACCCATCTTATGGTCACGTTAGTATCCATCTTATGGTCACGTTAGTATCCATCTTATGGTCACGTTAGTATCCATCTTATGGTCACGTTAGTACCCATCTTATGGTCACGTTAGTATCCATCTTATGGTCACGTTAGTATCCATCTTATGGTCACGTTAGTACCCATCTTATGGTCACGTTAGTATCCATCTTATGGTCACGTTAGTATCCATCTTATGGTCACGTTAGTACCCATCTTATGGTCACGTTAGTATCCATCTTATGGTCACGTTAGTATCCATCTTATGGTCACGTTAGTATCCATCTTATGGTCACGTTAGTACCCATCTTATGGTCACGTTAGTATCCATCTTATGGTCACGTTAGTATCCATCTTATGGTCACGTTAGTACCCATCTTATGGTCACGTTAGTACCCATCTTATGGTCACGTTAGTACCCATCTTATGGTCACGTTAGTACCCATCTTATGGTCACGTTAGTACCCATCTTATGGTCACGTTAGTACCCATCTTATGGTCACGTTAGTACCCATCTTATGGTCACGTTAGTACCCATCTTATGGTCACGTTAGTACCCATCTTATGTTCACGTTAGTATCCATCTTATGGTCACGTTAGTACCCATCTTATGGTCACGTTAGTACCCATCTTATGGTCACGTTAGTACCCATCTTATGGTCACGTTAGTACCCATCTTATGGTCACGTTAGTACCCATCTTATGGTCACGTTAGTACCCTTCTTATGGTCACGTTAGTACCCATCTTATGGTCACGTTAGTACCCATCTTATGGTCACGTTAGTACCCATCTTATTGTCACGTTAGTACCCATCTTATGGTCACGTTAGTACCCATCTTATGGTCACGTTAGTACCCATCTTATGGTCACGTTAGTACCCATCTTATGGTCACGTTAGTACCCATCTTATGGTCACGTTGGTACCCATCTTATGGTCACGTTAGTACCCATCTTATGGTCACGTTAGTACCCATCTTATGGTCACGTTAGTACCCATCTTATGGTCACGTTAGTACCCATCTTATGGTCACGTTAGTACCCATCTTATGGTCACGTTAGTACCCATCTTATGGTCACGTTAGTACCCATCTTATGGTCACGTTAGTACCCATCTTATGGTCACGTTAGTACCCATCTTATGGTCACGTTAGTATCCATCTGATGGTCACGTTAATAACCATCTTATGGTCACGTTACTACCCATCTTACGGTCACGTTAGTACCCATCTTATGGACAGGATAGTACCATCTAGTGGCCAGGATAATATCATCCAATGACCAGGATAATGCAATCTAATGACCAGGATAATACCATCTTATGACCAGGGTAGTACCATCTAATGACCAGGATACTACTATCTAATGACCAGGAGAGTACCATCTAATGACCAGGATAGTATCATCTGATGACCAGGATAGTACCATCTTATGACCAGGATAGTACTATCTAATGACCAGGAGAGTACCATCTAATGACCAGGAGAGTACTATCTAATGACCAGGATAGTACCATCTTATGACTAGGATAGTACCATCTTATGACCAGGATAGTACCATCTTATGACCAGGATAGTACCATCTTATGACCAGGATAGTACCATCTTATGACCATGATAGTACCATCTGATGACCAGGATAGTACCATCTAATGACCAGGATAGTACCATCTGATGACCAGGATAGTACCATCTTATGACCAGGATAGTACCATCTTATGATCATGATAGTACCATCTGATGACCAGGATAGTACCATCTAATGACCAGGATAGTACCATCTGATGACCAGGATAGTACCATCTTATGACAAGGGGCTTTCCATACAGTAGTATGTCATTGATGTTAGCTGGAACTGTATACCTTGTACATGTACTTGTATACCTTGTACATGTACTTGTATACCTTGTACATGTACTTGTATACCTTGTACATGTACTTGTATACCTTGTACATGTACTTGTATACCTTGTACATGTACTTGTATTCCTTGTACATGTGCTTGTATACCTTGTACATGTACTTGTATACCTTGTACATGTACTTGTATACCTTGTACATGTACTTGAAGAAATAAAGATATTAGTATTATTATTATTATTATTATTATTATTATTATTATTATTATTATTATTATTATTATTATTATTATTATTATTATTATTATTATTATTATTATTATTATTATTATTATTATTATTATATTATTCCACAATGGGTTCAGTAATTATGTCAGCTTACTAGTAATTATGTCAGCTTACTAGTAATTATGTCAGCTTACTAGTAATTATGTCAGCTTACTAGTAATTATGTCAGCTCACTAGTAATTATGTCAGCTTACTAGTAATTATGTCAGCTTACTAGTAATTATGTCAGCTTACTAGTAATTATGTCAGCTTACTAGTAATTATGTCAGCTTACTAGTAATTATATCAGCTTACTAGTAATTATGTCAGCTTACTAGTAATTATGTCAGCTTACTAGTAATTATGTCAGCTTACTAGTAATTATGTCAGCTTACTAGTAATTATGTCAGCTTTCTAGTAATTATGTCAGCTTACTAGTAATTATGTCAGCTTACTAGTAATTATGTCAGCTTACTAGTAATTATGTCAGCTTACTAGTAATTATGTCAGCTTACTAGTAATTATGTCAGCTTACTTGGGTGATGGGCGTATCCAACATTCCATTTTTTTACCAGACCAATTTTACAGGCTGAGAGCTGTTAACTTACCTCAGTATATTGGAAAGCCCAGCACTATTTAAAGTAGTCTCCGACCCCCTGTGATGCCACCCACAACTGTCGAGTAACACCCAGATACCTACTTACTGTCGGGTGAACAGGGGCAACAGGTGTAGATACATGCTTAGTGGGTTTATCAGCTACAACACCTTCAAAGGTTATCTTTCAGCTGATCTGGAATTACTGTCACTCCGGTGATGAAGATAACGTTAGGTATTCCGTTAGAAGTTCAGTAGCTACGACAGCATCACCAGAGTTGGTGTTTCTCTTACTTGATTGATGAGGATATTGGTAAGCATTCCACAACGGGCTCCTGGAGATACCTGGAGAGAGTTCCGGGGGTCAACGCCCCCGCGGCCCGGTCTGTGACCAGGCCTCCTTAGGTCAGTGTCCCAGGATGCGATCCACACCAGTCGACTAACACCCAGGTACCCATTTTACTGATGGGGAACATAGACAACAGGTTGAAAGAAACACGTCCAATGTTTCTACTCTGGCTGGGAATCGAACCCAGGCCCTCACCGTGTGAAGCGAGAGCGTTAACCACCAGACCACCAGAGCCCAGTTACAAAAGTTTTCTTCCAGGCGAGCTGGAAGCACTATTGTTTGGATGATGAAGATATCGTCCAGCAGTCTTCCATGGCTTCAGTAGTTGCGGCTGCTTCAAAGGTTTCCTTCCAGCAAAGCTGGAATTATTGCTACTTGGATGATGACGCCATTAAGTTTCGGTTTCAGTGGCTTCTGCTGCTTCAGATCTTTCCTTCGAGCAGAGCTGGAATTATCATCATCTGGAAGACTTCAGCAAGCCAGTGAGGGAGTGAGCCCACGTTGGCAATCAATATATTTATTTATCCTGTTCAAGTTTATATATACAGAACAAAGTCACAGTACTATAGCTGAAACATTTCACAACTATTTCTCACTTAAGATTGAAAAGTTGGAAGATATTTCAGTTCTTCCTGGACTATTATCTATAACTTAATATAAGTGCCAAAAACGCAGTCTCGTTAAACGGAGATGAAAGTTGTAATTTCTTACATCGAAAGACTTTCGCAGCATCCCCCTTCAAGAGGAGAGCAGAGGAGGGGTAGTGTGCATCCTCCCTATGAAGGCAGTGAGGCTGGGCAGACCAGGTCCACCTCGCCATGGGTAAAAAACTTGTAGTCAGGCAAGCAGAAACAAAGAGAACTTATTCCAGATATACTGGGCAGGTCTTGCCTTCTTGAACGTAGGAACATAATAAAGCACCCCAATGGAAATAAAGCACCCCAATGGAAATAAAGCACCCCAATGGAAATAAAGCATCCCAGTGGAAATAAAGCACCCAAGTGGAAATAAAGCATCCCAGTGGAAATAAAGCACCCAAGTGGAAATAAAGCATCCCAGTGGAAATAAAGCATCCCAGTGGAAATAAAGCACCCCAGTGGAAATAAAGCACCCAAGTGGAAATAAAGCATCCCAGTGGAAATAAAGCATCCCAGTGGAAATAAAGCATCCCAGTGGAAATAAAGCATCCCAGTGGAAATAAAGCATCCCAGTGGAAATAAAGCATCCCAGTGGAAATAAAGCACCCAAGTGGAAATAAAGCATCCCAGTGGAAATAAAGCATCCCAGTGGAAATAAAGCATCCCAGTGGAAATAAAGCATCCCAGTGGAAATAAAGCATCCCAGTGGAAATAAAGCATCCCAGTGAAAATAAAACACCCCAGTGGAAATAAAGCACCCAAGTGGAAATAAAGCATCCCAGTGGAAATAAAGCACCCCAGTGAAAATAAAGCATCCCAGTGGAAATAAAGCACTCCAGTGGAAATAAAGCACTCCAGTGGAAATAAAGCACCCCAGTAAAAATAAAGCATCCCAGTGGAAATAAAGCACTCCAGTGGAAATAAAGCATCCCAGTGATTTATTGGGGTTATTATAGGTTCTCTACACATATGCTATGTATGATAATCTATGTAACAGTATTTGTGTATACCTGAATAAACTTACTGACTACTGGCCTATGCTAGGCAAGTCAAACTCACACCCACCCACTTCCATTAATGAATCCAGGATAATTAAGACAAACGTCTTAAAGTGAATTATCCAAGACATCGAAGCCACAAATGTTCTGACACAGTTAACTTGATCTTTGGTTTAGAAAGACACGTAAGCAAACACTATGACATATTTATTAGAAAACGTTTCGGTCCTGGGACCTTGATCACTTCTAACATACAGAGGTCCCAGGACCGAAACGTTTTCTAATAAATATGTCATAGTGTTTGCTTACGTGTCTTTCTAAACCAACTCGTCGGTATTTATTACCAACTTGATCTTTAACCCCCCTATGAGAATGGTGCCTCATAGGGGGGGGGGAGTTAAAGGGGCTCTTGATATACGGAGTTTCAGTTACTCTCCCCTTCCTCGAATCAAACCTGAACGCCATTCCATTCTTTGGACGCCGAATAGCCCTCACGGTCTTAGCGCTACCACCAATATAGTCTTCACTTAAACTGTAACCTCCCTTGATAATGCAAAACAGACGCCTTTTAAATTTAATTTTCCTGAGATCGTATATGTAAGAGAGTGTAAATGTTATTATGATATTCTGTACTGACAAGATAATAAGACCCATGTCTTATGTTTAGCTTTATTACGAAACGTTTCGCCTACAGAGTAGTCAGAGCTTTTCTCCGGGCTGAGGGATTGATCACCTGATAACTACGTCTTGGAGGGACTGATAGCACCGTCTTCCCATCTCTCCTGCTTCTGCTGCCCCCCATGTGTTTGACTGAAGAAGTCTACTGTGTAGGCGAAACGTTTCGGAATATACAGGATTGATGGACTGAACATATCGCCTCCAGACTGAGGGACTGATTACCACAAACTCCTCCTCTCCTTACACCTTTCTGCTTTGTATTGGACTGATGAAGCCACTGTGTGGCGAAACGTTTCCTCAATAAAGATTCCCATTTGTTGCATAAGTGTCTCAATATTCAACATGTGGGAGGGTGGGTGGGTGTGCGGGAGTGTGTGGAATGATACATGGGAGGCTTATTATATCCCGCAACCATCTACCCATATTTATACTTTGTATATGTTGCATCAATATATTTCTCCGGTGTTATTATCCTGTTGGTTTGTGGGAAATGTGTGTTGACGAAATGATTTCCCAGAGTGGTGTGGTAAGGGGCGTTTTAAGTGTACTTATATGGGTGTGTTTTAAGCGTAGTTGTGAGGGTGTGTTTTAAGTACAGTTGTGAGGGTGTGTTTTAAGCGTATCTGTGAGGGTGTGTTTTAAGTGTAGATGTGAGGGTGTGTTTTAAGCGTAGTTGTGAGGGTGTGTTTTAAGTGTAGATGTGAGGGTGTGTTTTAAGCGTATCTGTGAGGGTGTGTTTTAAGTGTAGATGTGAGGGTGTGTTTTAAGCGTATCTGTGAGGGTGTGTTTTAAGTGTAGATGTGAGGGTGTGTTTTAAGCGTAGTTGTGAGGGTGTGTTTTAAGTGTAGCTGTGAGGGTGTGTTTTAAGTGTAGCTGTGAGGGTGTGTTTTAAGTGTTGCTGTGAGGGTGTGTTTTAAGTGTAGATGTGAGGGTGTGTTTTAAGTGTAGCTGTGAGGGTGTGTTTTAAGTGTTGCTGTGAGGGTGTGTTTTAAGCGTAGCTGTGAGGGTGTGTTTTAAGTGTAGCTGTGAGAGTGTGTTTTAAGTGTAGATGTGAGGGTGTGTTTTAAGTGTAGCTGTGAGGGTGTGTTTTAAGTGTTGCTGTGAGGGTGTGTTTTAAGCGTAGCTGTGAGGGTGTGTTTCAAGTGTAGCTGTGAGAGTGTGTTTTAAGTGTAGTTGTGAGGGTGTGTTTTAAGTGTAGCTGTGAGGGTGTGTTTTAAGTGTAGCTGTGAGGGTGTGTTTTAAGAGTAGATGTGAGGGTGTGTTTTAAGTGTAGCTGTGAGGGTGTGTTTTAAGTGTAGCTGTGAGGGTGTGTTTTAAGTGTAGCTGTGAGGGTGTGTTTTAAGTGTTGCTGTGAGGGTGTGTTTTAAGTGTAGATGTGAGGGTGTGTTTTAAGTGTAGCTGTGAGGGTGTGTTTTAAGTGTTGCTGTGAGGGTGTGTTTTAAGCGTAGCTGTGAGGGTGTGTTTTAAGTGTAGCTGTGAGAGTGTGTTTTAAGTGTAGATGTGAGGGTGTGTTTTAAGTGTAGCTGTGAGGGTGTGTTTTAAGTGTTGCTGTGAGGGTGTGTTTTAAGCGTAGCTGTGAGGGTGTGTTTTAAGTGTAGCTGTGAGAGTGTGTTTTAAGTGTAGTTGTGAGGGTGTGTTTTAAGTGTAGCTGTGAGGGTGTGTTTTAAGTGTAGCTGTGAGGGTGTGTTTTAAGTGTAGATGTGAGGGTGTGTTTTAAGTGTAGCTGTGAGGGTGTGTTTTAAGTGTAGCTGTGAGGGTGTGTTTTAAGTGTAGCTGTGAGAGTGTGTTTTAAGTGTAGTTGTGAGGGTGTGTTTTAAGTACAGTTGTGAGGGTGTGTTTTAAGCGTATCTGTGAGGGTGTGTTTTAAGCGTAGTTGTGAGGGTGTGTTTTAAGCGTAGTTGTGAGGGTGTGTTTTAAGTGTAGCTGTGAGGGTGTGTTTTAAGTGTAGCTGTGAGGGTGTGTTTTAAGTGTAGTTGTGAGGGTGTGTTTTAAGTGTAGTTGTGAGGGTGTGTTTTAAGTGTAGCTGTGAGGGTGTGTTTTAAGTGTGTAAGCGAGGGTGTGTTTTAAGCGTAGCTGTGAGGGTGTGTTTTAAGTGCTGTGAGAGTGTGAAGTGTAGATGTGAGGGTGTGGGTTTTAAGTGTAGCTGTGAGGGTGTGTTTATGTTGCTGTGAGGGTGTGTTTAAGCGTAGCTGTGAGGGTGTGTTTTGTGTAGTGTGAGAGTGGGTGTGAATTTTGAAGTGGGTGTGTGTAGCTGTGAGGGTGTGGGTTTAAGTGTAGCTGTGGGTGTGTTTTAGTTGCTGTGAGGGTGTGTTTTAAGTGTTGCTGTGGTGTGTTTAAGTGTAGCTGTGGGTGTGTTTTAAGTGTAGCTGTGGGTGTGTTTTAGATGTAGCTGTGAGAGTGTAAGTTATGCTGTGAGGGTGTGTTTTAGCTAGCTGTGAGGGTGTGTTTTATGGGTAGCTGTGAGTGTTTTAAGTGTGTTGTGAGTGTTTTAATGTAGCTGTGAGAGTGTGTTTAGTGTAGTTGTAGTGTAAGTACAGTTGTGAGGGTGTTTTCGTATCTGTGAGTGTTTTAAGTGTAGATGTGAGGGTGTGTTTTAAGTGTAGCTGTGAGAGTGTGTTTTAAGTGTAGTTGTGAGGGTGTGTTTTAAGCGTATCTGTGAGGGTGTGTTTTAAGTGTATTTGTGAGGGTGTGTTTTAAGTGTTCCTGTAAGGGTGTGTTTTAAGTACCTGTGAGGGTGTGTTTTAAGTGCTTGTAAGTGTGTGTTTTAAGTACCTGTAATGGTATGTTTTAAGTGGGTGTAGATGTGTGGGAGGGTGTGTTTTAAGTGCGGGTGTGAGGTAAGGTCGTTTTTTATGGGTGTATCTGTGTGGGTGTGTGGTAAAGAATGCTTCATGTGGGTGTATCTATGTGGGTGTGTGGTAAGATGTGTTTTAAGTGTACGTGAGTGGGTATGTGAGAGAGTGGTTTAACTGGGTGTAGGTGTGTGGGTGTGGGGGGTGTTTTCAATGAGTGTGTGTGTGAGAGGGAGTTTTCTCAGTGGGTGTAAGCGTGTGGGAGGGTGTGTTTACAGTGGGTGTAAGCGTGTGGGAGGGTGTGTTTTCAGTGGGTGTAAGCATGTGGGAGGGTGTGTTTTCAGTGGGGGTAGGTGTGTGGGAGGGTGTGTTTTCAGTGGGTGTAGGTGTGTGGGATGGTGTGTTTTCAGTGGGTGTAGGTTTGTGGGAGGGAGTGTTTTCAGTGGGTGTAGGTGTATGGGAGGGTGTGTTTTCAGTGGGAGTAGGTGTGTGGGAGGGTGTTTTCAGTGGGTGTGTGTGAGAGGGTGTGTTTTCAGTGGGTGTAGGTGTGAGGGAGAGTTTTCAGTGGGTGTAGGTGTGTGGGAGGGTGTGCTTTTAGTGGGTGTAGGTGTGTGGGAGTGTGTGTTTTCAGTGGGTGTAGGTGTGTGGGAGTGTGTGTTTTCAGTGGGTGTAGGTGTGTGGGAGGGTGTGTTTTCAGTGGGTGTAAGTGTGTGGGAGGGTGTGTTTTCAGTGGGTGTGTGTGGGAGGGTGTGTTTTCAGTGGGTGTAGGTGTGTGGGAGGGTGTGTTTTCAGTGGGTGTGTGTGGGAGGATGTGTTTTCAGTAAGTGTGTGTGGGAGGGTGTGTTTTCAGTGGGTGTGTGTGGGAGGGTGTGTTTTCAGTGGGTGTAGGTGTGTGGGAGGGTGTGTTTTCATTGGGTGTAGGTGTGTGGGAGGGTGTGTTTTCAGTGGGTGTGTGTGGGAGGATGTGTTTTCAGTAAGTGTGTGTTTGAGGGTGTGTTTTCAGTGGGTGTGTGTGGGAGGGTGTGTTTTCAGTGGGTGTGTGTGGGAGGGTATGTTTTCAGTGGGTGTGTGTGGGAGGGTGTGTTTTCAGTGGGTGTGTGTGGGAGGGTGTGTTTTCAATGGGTGGGTGTGGGAGGGTGTGTTTTCAGTGGGTGTAGGTGGGAGGGTGTGTTTTCAGTGGGTGTAGGTGGGAGGGTGTGTTTTCAGAGGGTGTGTGTGGGAGGGTAAGAGTGGGACACCATCTCAGCCTCGGGAGGCTGCGCCTCACCTCTCCCACTTTTTATGTCTTTTCTAAAGGGCGTCGGGTGATAGGGTCATCTCTCTCTCCCTCCTCTCTCTCTCTCTCTCTCTCTCTCTCGCTCTCTGGTTAACTAGGCACTCAGGTCGTCCATCAAGAACAGGAAAACTCTCGAGACTGGGTACAAGGATGTTATGGAAATGCCTCGGACCTCCAGAAACCGTCATAAGATCTAAATTAAATAGAAAAAACCGCACAGGTTATGTAACAAACGTTTAATGCAGCAACGTTTTGCTGTACTACAGTCTCGCTCTGTGTAGAACTTCATGTAATAACGTTTCGCTCTGCGAAGGGCTTTACACATCAGCAGTGTCATTAAAAAAATGATATACAAAAGACCTTTATAGCTTTAATCATGCTAGATTTGACTGTGAGGAGCTTTATCAAATCAGGGTAAAGCTCTACACATAAATAAACGTCGTATCAATTAAAGCTCATTCTAAATACTGTCTCTTTTCATCATTCTTGCCGACAGAAAAAAATTTTGGCTTCAAGTCAAAGTGTAAAGGATCACAGAGACAATTCTGAGGAATTATTAGCCAATCAATGTTTTAAGATAAGGAGAATAAATCATTGCCAAGCTTGAAAGACCTGTTAATGCTTTAGTGTACTAACAACACCTGTCACCAGATGTTTATGATAGCTGCGGGTGAAGCTTGCAACTGAAGCTGCAGCAAAGACAACAGCAGCAGTAGAAGTCGTGTCGTGAAAGTAGCAAAGCTGAAGCAGCAATCGTAACAGAAATTGCAGCAGCGTCATCTGCGGTAAAAGCAGTAACCGCATCATGCAGCAGCAGCAGCAGCAGCAATGTTACCTTCAACAGCAGCAAAAGTACTTTTGCAACAGCAGCAACAGCACTTCCAGCAGCAGCAGCAGCAATGTTACCTTCAACAGCAGCAAAAGTACTTTTGCAACAGCAGCAACAGCACTTCCAGCAGCAGTAGCAGCAGCAGCAGCAGCAAGAGTACTTTTGCAACAGCAGCAACAGCACTTCCAGCAGCAGTAGCAGCAGCAACAACCCTTGCAGCGATAGGAGCAACTGTACTTGCAACAGCAGCAACAGCAGTTATGGCAACAGCAGGAGCAACAACACTTGCAGCAGCTGTTGAAACAGCAAATATAGCATCAACACTATAAGCGCCACAGTGTGGGGATAGATGACAACGGGAACTCCCACTAACCCCCCTAAACCGCTAGGTACCTTAGGCAGGTTCACCTCCACTCTACTACAACACCATGATGACCTTTGCTCATCTCTGAGACGCTGAAGGTGCGACCACTTTACATGTAATGACAGACTACAGGTCCCTGTTCCCTGGGCGGTGGTACCTACCTCCTGATGACTTGTCCCTAGTTGTAGGAGCAATTAGCTTCTTGCTTTACTGTCACTGCTTCGTTCAGACGCTTTATTAGGTATTGCTTCGTTTATCTGAAGTATAGCTAGTCACTGCCTCCATAAGGGATTTTGCAAAGTCCTTTCACTGACTGGTTCTGGATTTCCTTTCATCGACTGGTTCTGGATTTTGCGAAGCCCTTTAACTGACTGGTTCTGGATTTTGCGAAGCCCTTTAACTGACTGGTTCTAGATTTCCTTTCACCGACTGGTTCTGGATTTTGCGAAGCCCTTTCACTGACTGGTTCTGGATTTTGCGAAGCCCTTTAACTGACTGGTTCTGGATTTCCTTTCACCGACTGGTTCTGGATTTTGCGAAGCCCTTTCACCGACTGGTTCTAGGTTCTCCACTTCGGTCCTGGTGAAGACTTTGATCGATGTAACATTTGATATAAAGATTCTTGTGTTTTCTTGGAGACGTTCAAAGCAACTTGGCTATTGGGAAGGATAATAATTTCGTTCAAAATAACGTGAGGGACGAATTAATGATCCGAAGAGTTTGCCTTGTGCAGATTTTGATTACTGTCGAAATGCTTTGCCCGGTAGCAAGCTTCTTCAGTCGTAACCATGAAAAAGTATTGCTGTAGATAATAGAAACAATTTTCAGGTAATCAGTCCCAATACCTTAATAGGAGATGTTTGGTCTCTCAAGCTAAAACAGAGGCGCAAAGCCAGACCACATATACGGGGAGAGAAGTGAAGTGTAGCAGTTGGAGGTGACGTCACATGTGAGCAAGGGAGCTGCAGCGGCGGAAGATCTCAAGAAAATGAGATGATGTCTCTATTCTTTCAAAAATCTTGATTAAAATATAAGAGTCTAAACGTTTTTGCTGATAGACTTGGAAGTTTAATGTGTTGTCTATTATGTGGATAATGATTAACCGGGTGCAAAGGCCATCAATCAACCTAGGGTTATTAAACCAGCATGAACCCTGTGGATGATTAAGTCGAGGAACAGCATCAAGAGACAGGCCGCCTATTAGAGTCACTGAGCCTCTTAAGGGGCGAAATGTCTCTCAGATGAGGATACTTAGGTGCTGCACATGTGTCTTATTCATCCACTTCTGGGTGTTGTATACATGAGACCTAATTATGCTTGTCAGAAACATCATTGAATAACTGTACAGAGAATATATTGATTTATTAATTACAGAATGTACATGAATGGTAACATCTGGGTATCTTTATTGTAGACGTTTCGCCATCCAGTGGCTTTATCAATACAGATTCTACGACAAACTCCAAGGCTGAGGGACAGATTACCTCATCTTTTGTATAGAGTTGTACTGTCTTCCAGTTATGTCCTGAAATTTGTACTGGATGGCGAAACGTCTACAATGAAGATACCCAGGTGTTCCACAAGTGTCTAGTTTGTATGTGCAAAATAACCAGCCAACAGCTTAGAGAACAGAGCACAATACTGGAACTGGAACAATACACAAATAACCCACACATAGGGAAATGAAACCTAGACGACTTTTCGGCCTACTAACTAGTCTGCGCGACTAGTTAATGGTACAAATCGGACCGAAACGTCGTCACAAGTTTCACTTTCCCACGTACGGGTTATTTATGCACCTCAACCTACTCCTAATAACATCTCAATACAACTGCAGACTGTGTCGCCGCCTCTCATAAATAACACAAATTACAAATCTGCTGAAACTGTGTTTGTAAAGCCCAGCTCCAACACTGCCGCCTTGACTATTATTACTACTACTACTACTACTATTACTGCTACTCCTGCTACTACTGCTGCTATTATTTTTTATTATATTATGAATATAATGTATTATTATTATTACAAAAGTCAAATTTGACCATTACTCTTACTTATGCTTCGTTACTTTCGGTTCTGTTTATTCCCTTACATATTTCTTGGTTTCTATGTCCTAGTATTACGTTGATCAAACTCTATCAGCAAATTAAGTTAGTAAGACTTTATTTAGGCCTCATATATAAACTTTCCCGATAAGTTCACGTAATAAATTATGTTACGACCGAACTTTAATTAGTTAGGTGGACAAAATAATTAAAGGAATCCAGGTTGTGTACGAATGGTATATAATAACGACAAGATGAGAGTAAGACACAATTGCAACATCTGGGTATCTTTATTGTAGACGTTTCGCCATCCAGTGGCTTTATCAATACAAATTCTAGGACATAACTTGAAGACAGTAGAACTATGTACAGAAGATGAGGTAATCAGTCCCTCAACCTAGGAGTAGGTGCGAACAGCACCATAGTCGTGGAGATTCTGTACATAGTTCTACTGTCTTCAAGTTATGTCCTGGAATTTGTATTGATAAAGCCACTGGATGGCGAAACGTCTACAATAAAGATACCCAGATGTTGCACATGTGTCTTACTCAGGAATCCAGGTGTTGCTAAGTTTAAAGTAACCACGTCAACACTGCACCAGCCGACGAGGGGAGTGTAATTACTTCCACGATGGTATAAGTGGGAACAACCTCGGCCCTGCCCAACCCCGCCCACCTCGATGCCTTGCTCTCCGTTCCCCTCCCTGCTTATATAAACTCCCACCACCACCATCCCCGCCCTCAAACACCCCCTCCTCAGCACCAGCGCCCACCTTGCATTGCAACAAAGCGTCTGAAGATGAGTTAGGTAGTGGAGAGTCTGACGTTGTGGGTTTTTATAGGGAAGTTAAGTTGTGATTCTTCCTGCTTGCTCCTCCACTTTCCACCCCCCTTCACCTCCCTCTCTCTCTCTCTCTCTCTCTCTCTCTCTCTCTCTCTCTCTCTCTCTCTCTCTCTCTCTCTCTCTCTCTCTCTCTCTCTCTCTCTCTCTCTCTCTCTCTCTCTCTCTCTCTCTCTCTCTCTCTCTCTCTCTCTCTCTCTCTCTCTCTCTCTCTCTCTCTCACACACACATATACAGGGTGTATATGAAACACCCTGTATACATTATACATATATTTGCAATAAGATCACAGTAAACAGGTGATTTCAGAATATGCAAAACAACCACTGTGAAAGAATTGTGAAATTCCAAGCGCTTTAGTGATTTCTCACATTGTCAAGGAACTATACGAAAGCGCTTGGAATTTCAGTATTCTTTCACAGTGGTTCTTTTGCATTATATATATATATATATATATATATATATATATATATATATATATATATATATATATATATATATATATATATATATATATATATGTGTGTGTGTGTGTGTGTGTGTGTGTGTACTCACCTAGTTGAGGTTGCGGGGGTCGAGTCCGAGTGTGTGTGTGTGTGTGTGTGTGTGTGTGTGTGTGTGTGTGTGTGTGTGTGTGTGTGTGTGTGTGTGTATCGTTGTTGGCTAAAGAAGTATTTCTTGACATCCTTGTGACTCATCTGTGTTTTAAGCTTCCAGTTGTACCCTCGTGTGCCCGAGACTTGTCTTTAAAATTTAACAGACTTCCCCTGTCTTCGCTGTCTATTGTTGTAAGTGTGTTGCATTTTGCAATAATGTCGCTTCCTAGTTTTATTCTCTAGTGTTGTCAGGTTTAGCTTCTCTAGTTTTTTTTTATTTCTGCTTGCAACCTTCAGCTCTGCAACTAGTCTCTTAGCTAACCATTGCGCCTTTTTTCTATTTCTTGGCATGTATAAGATACAGGTTATATACTGGCGCTACGTACTCCAGGATGGGCCTAATATATGCCATGTATAGGGTTGTAAATGGCTATTTGTTTTAGTTCGTGGAAGCTGCCCAAAACTGTCCCGGTTTAAGGGATGTTGCAGCCGTTATCTGGTTAATGCTTGCCTCAGGCGACATGCTTGGAACTATACTCACCCTGAGATCCTTCTCTTTCAGAGAGGTTTGTAGACTTTGTCCCCCTGATCCTGTGCTCTGTTTCCGGTCTTCTTTACCCTTCCCGATTTCATAACTTTGTATTTGCTTTGTAATTAGTTCTATTTCTATTATGAACAAGGACACATCTGACTTGATTTATACTGTCATGTGTGTGTTAGTAACAATTTTGTTAAAGGCGCTTGTTTATAAAACACTTGACCTGTTCAATGTTTGCATGTACTCACCTATTTGTGGATGCAGGGGTCGATTCATAGCTCCTGGTCCCGCCTCTTCACTGGTCGCTATTAGGTTCTCTCCCTGCTCCATGAGCTTTATCATACCTCGTCTTAAAACTATGTATGGTTCCTGCCTGTACTACGTCACTTGGAAGACAACTCTATGACTAAAGAAATGCTTCCTAACATCTCTGACACATCTGAGTCTTATACTTTCAATTGTGACCCCTTGTTTCTGTGTTCCATCTCTGGAACATCCTGTCTGTCAACCTTGTCAATTCCTCGCTGTGTTTTGTATGTCGTTATCAAGTCTCCCCTGACCCTCCTGTCCTCAAGTGTCGTCAGGCCGATTTCCCTTAATGTTTCTTCGTAGGACATACCCCTGAGCTCCGGAACTAGCCTTGTTGCAAACCTTTGCACTTTCTCTAATTTCTTGACGTGCTTGACTAGGTGTGGGTTCCAAACTGGTGCTGCATACTCTAGTATGGGCCTGACGTATACGGTGTACAGCGTCTTGAACGATTCCTTACTGAGGTATCGGAACGATATTCGTTGGTTTGCCAGGGGCCCGTATGCTGCAGCAGTTATTTGGCTGATGTGCGCCTCAGGAGATGTGCTCGGTGTTATACTCACCCCAAGATCCTTTTCCTTGAGTGAAGTTTGCAGTTTTTGGCTACCTAGACTGTACTCTGTCTGCGGTCTTCTTTGCCATTCCCCTATCTTCAAGACTTTGCATTTGGCGGGGCTAAATTCGAGGAGCCAGTTGCTGGACGAAACTTCCAGCATCTGTGTGTGCGTGTGTGTGTGTGTGTGTGTGTGTGTGTGTGTGTGTGTGTGTGTGTGTGTGTGTGTGTGTGTGTGTGTGTGTGTGTGTGTGTGTGTGTGTGTGTGTGTGTGTGTGTGTGTGTGTGTGTGTGTGTGTGTGTGTGGGAAGGGGTGGGAAGCCTTATTAAGCAACAATGAGGCTAAGCAACTTTTTACAGGTTTTATATATGAATCTGGAATGTTGCAGCATGTGGTGGGTGGTGGGTTGTAGGTAGTGGGTCGTGGGGAGGTGGGTTGTAGGTAGTGGGTCGTGGGGAGGTGGGTGGTAAGTAGTGGGTCATTGGGATGTTGGTGGTGGATGGGAGGGCTAGCGTGAGACGTCGGTTTCCAAAGCAAAGATTTTTGTAAGTAAACATCTCACAATTAACTGGACTTCTCTATTCTAATCAGCTTTCTAGAGACTTGGTCTAACAAGAAGTGTAACATGGAAGTTTAAAACCATTAAAATCTACGCTGGTCTTACTTCCAACTTCAATACACAGAACACCAGGCCCGGTGGCCTGGTGGCTAAAGCTCCCGCTTCACACACGAAGGGCCCGGGTTCGATTCCCGGCGGGTGGAAACATTCGACACGTTTCCTTACACCTGTTGTCCTGTTCACCTAGCAGCAAATAGGTACCTGGGTGTTAGTCGACTGGTGTGGGTCGCATCCTGGGGGACAAGATTAAGGACCACAATGGAAATAAGTTAGACAGTCCTCGATGACGCACTGACTTTCTTGGGTTATCCTGGGTGGCTAACCCTCCGGGGTTAAAAATCCGAACGAAATCTTATCTTACCACCAATGGTCTCTGGAGAGATTTATCTGGAGAGAGTTCCGGGGGTCAACGCCCCCGCGGCCCGGTCTGTGACCAGGCCTCCTTAGGTCAGTGTCCCAGGATGCGACCCACACCAGTCGACTAACACCCAGGTACCCATTTTACTGATGGGGAACATAGACAACAGGTGGAAAGAAACACGTCCAATGTTTCTACTCTGGCTGGGAATCGAACCCAGGCCCTCACCGTGTGAAGCCAGAGCGTTAACCACCAGGCCACCAGAGCCCCTCTGAAAACAGTTCATGTAGCTAATGCAAGGAAAGGTGTGTGTGTGAGGCTGTTTGTACATGGTGAACAGCCAGCTCATCCTCCCCATTCAGCGACAAGATACGAACTGCCCTCAGAGTGTGTACTGGAAGCCTGCAAGAGTTCAACCCAGCCCACGTACAGTATGTAAATAGAGCAGGCAAGCAACCTCCTCCGGCTCGCTTACTGTTACTTATTAGTATCAAACTTTGCTTAAAACATTATAAATAATAATTAACATAATACTGATAATTACATTGTCTTAGTTATAGACAGAGATAGGTCTACCTGGAGGGTATTCCTGGGAACAGCGTCCTCGCTGCCCGGTCCACGACCAGGCCTGGTGGATCAGGGCCTGATCAACCAGGCTGTTACTGTACCACGTGTTTTAATAATAATCTTAACATTAATCAGTAATAAGTAAATATGGTATAGAATAGATTAGGGTTGCAGGTGGTGAGTGGTGTGGAGGATTTTGGTGGGTGGTGGTGGTGGGGGTGGTGGTGGTGGGGGGTGGTGGTGGTGGGGGGTGGTGGTGGTGGGGGGTGGTGGTGGTGGGTGATGGATGAGGGTTACTGCTGACCCCCTTGGATCAAGAGCTCTTCACGAGGGAGGAGATGGGAGGGGAAGGAGAGGGGAGAGGAGGGGAAGGGTAGGGGAAGGGGAAGGGTAGGGGAAGGGGAAGGGTAGGGGAAGGGGAAGTGGTTAAGTAAGGTTATCAAACAGCCACACCCACAACCATTACCTCTTAAAAAAAAATGAATGGGTGGTTATTTAATGGGGTGTGGGGGTTGGGTGGGGTTGGTGTTTAGGGGAGCGGTGTACCCCAACCACTCGTATAAATCCCCACTATATACATTTACACGCAAGTTAGAGATGTTTATGACAGGGAAAAACAGGACTGCTGCCACTTGAAGCTGGGATCACAGAGGTCAAGACTGGACCAGTTGCTGTCTCCCCCATTCTCCCTCCCCACCATCCTTCCCCACCATCCCTCCCCACCATCCTTCCCCACCATCCCTCCCCACCATCCCTCCCCACCATCCCTCCCCACCATCCCTCCCCACCATCCCTCCCCACCATCCCTCCCCACCATCCCTCCCCACCATCCCTCCCCATCCTCCAACCCGGTGTCCCTCCCCACCCTGCCTCTCCACCTTCCCCCCCCATTACTCGCACCCCATCACCCATCCCAAACCTGCCTCCCCACCTTCCCTCCGCATCCTCCCTCCTCATCTTCCATCTCCACCTTCCCTCCCCCAAACTCCCTCCCCATCTGCCTCCCCACCCTGCTCCTCCTCCCTCCACACATATCCTTCACACCATCTATCCTCCCCCACCCCTATCCCCAACCACACCCCATCAACACTCAACATCCTCAGCCTCTCTCTCCACACTCCCCAACTCGCTACCAATCTCCCTATTTACCCTCCCCAACACTCCATTCTCACTCCCATCACTACTCTTCATCCCGGCGGTAGCCGGGTTCAATCCCCGGTACGGGAATCAGACCACAGTCCTTTTCACCTAGCCACAAGTAGGTACCTGGGTGTTACAGACCACGTCACAGACCGGGCCGCGGGGGCGTTGACCCCCGGAACTCTCTCCAGGTAAACTCCAGGTAAACTGATGTCAGCTATGGTCTGTGTAAGTTGTATCATATACTTATAGAAATAAAGATTATTATTAATGACGTCCCAACTAACAACTTGCAATGTGAACAGACTGACTTATGTAGTGGCCAGATTTGGTCTTGGTTACGAGTACTTCCGGCAGTTTAGGACACAGATAATCAAATGCAAAGTATGTGGCCAGCCCTATGGCCACTATCTGGAATACTATGTACTTAATTGTTCATTAATTGTTCACTTATATAATAACCTTTGCTACAAGTCAAGATATCTTATAACTGTAAATATAAATCCATTTGTACTCCTGTTAAACCCTTTGCGGCCTAGTTCCTAGGCCTTTTGTGCATCCATATGTTCTTGCGCTACCATCCACAGGCTGGATATGAGATGCACAATAAACTAGCCACTTCGGTGGCAAGATCTAAAATCATCGGCACTAAGTTAGGCAGCCTCGGGTACCCTCACTGAATGAGATGAACGATGCCCTATATTGGCAGATACCCACGTCGATATTTTTCCTATATTGGCAGATACGTCGATATATTTCCTATATTGGCAGATACCCACGTCGATATTTTTCCAATATTGGCAGATACCCACGTCGATATTTTTCCAATATTGGCAGATACCCACGTCGATATTTTTCCTATTTTGGCAGATACGACGATATATTTCCTACATTGGCAGATACCCACGTCGATATTTTTCCAATATTGGCAGATACCCACGTCGATATTTTTCCAATATTGGCAGATACTCACGTCGATATTTTTCCAATATTGGCAGATACCCACGTCGATATTTTTCCAATATTGGCAGATACTCACGTCGATATTTTTCCAATATTGGCAGATACCCACGTCGATATTTTTCCAATATTGGCAGATACCCACGTCGATATTTTTCCAATATTGGCAGATACTCACGTCGATATTTTTCCAATATTGGCAGATACGGAAATATAAACACAAATGCAGTATAATGTGATCCTTTATTGACAACGTTTCACCCACACAGTGGGCTTTTTCAAGTCACACACAGATCTACCTGGGGTTGGAAGGTACGGGAGTATTTATAGTTCAGAACGTTGAGGTCAGGTGAAGATTGCTGCATCAGATGATCTACCGGGTGGGGTTATAGAGTCTTGGGTAGCTAGGCGGGGATATTGGACAAGTTGTGAGTAGACCTTCTGCAGTGTTCTATGTTCTTATGTGGGATAGCGATGAAGAAGTTTCTTCCCTCCCCTCCAATATTGGCAGATACCCACGTCGATATTTTTCCAATATTGGCAGATACCCACGTCGATATTTTTCCAATATTGGCAGATACCCACGTCGATATTTTTCCAATATTGGCAGATACCCACGTCGATATTTTTCCAATATTGGCAGATACCCACGTCGATATTTTTCCTAGACTACGTTCAATAAACAGGGTAATGCTTATTACGTAATTGATAATTAACGACTCACAATGGTTAAATAATAAATATTAACAGTGACATTACTCATTAATAATTAATAATTTCCAGTTATATTAAACATGGAACTGTTCATATAAACGAACTTTACTGTAATAACTGGAAATTAACAATGTTAAATTATAGATAATAATCTGAGGAATCTCTGCATTATTAAAATAAATAATTAACATATTTTCATTAAACTATTTATAAGATTTTAAATAATGATGAAAAACACTGATAAATAATATAATACATTAAGAAATAAAAATGTATATATAATTCTTAAATCTGAAATTAAAAATAAATCACACACACAGGGCCAGGAGCTGAGTCTCGACCCCTGCAACCACAAGTAGGCGAGTACACACACACACACACACACGCACACACGCACACACACACACACACATATACACACACACACACACACATATACACACACACACACACATACACACACACACACACAGGGCCAGGAGCTGAGTCTCGACCCCTGCAGCCACAATTAGGCGAGTACACACACACACACACACACGCACACACGCACACATGCACACACACACACACACACATATACACACACACACACACACATATACACACACACACACACACAGGGCCAGGAGCTGAGTCTCGACCCCTGCAGCCACAATTAGGCGAGTACACACACACACACACACGCACACACGCACACATGCACACACACACACACACATATACACACACACACACACATACACACACACACACAGGGCCAGGAGCTGAGTCTCGACCCCTGCAGCCACAATTAGGCGAGTACACACACACACACACACGCACACACGCACACATGCACACACACACACACACATATATACACACACACACACATACACACACACACACAGGGCCAGGAGCTGAGTCTCGACCCCTGCAACCACAATTAGGCGAGTAGTTTACACACACACACACACACACACACACACACACACACACACACACAATAACATACTGCGGCTAGCCGGGGGATCGAACCCGTGTTGTTTTAGCCCTCTTCATGGGAAGTAAGTCAGAATTCACGATGCTCTAAACCACTAAATTAATTGGTCCAGCGGTTTCCAGCGTCTTCAATTTAAACTTGCTTCCCACGAGGCGGGTTAAAACAACACGGGTTCGATCCCCCGGCTGGCCGCATTGTGTTATTCTTTAAATACCACTTACTCGTGGTTGCATATATATGTCGTGTCGAATATGTAAAACTGGTCAATTAGCAAGAACTCATTTAAAATTAAGTCCTTTCTAAAATTTTCTCTTATACGTTTAAAGATATATTTTTTTCATTTATGTTAATGTAAAAATTAATTATTTTGTACCAAAAGAACCTTAGAAAACTTACCTGACCTTATTATAACAAGCACAATTTAATTTAGCCTTATCCAACTAAATATATTTTAGATAAGTTTACAATAATTTAATTATAAGCAAACAATACATTATTTTCGTAAGGTTCAGAATTATTTTTGCGAAATTATTGCATACACAAAATTTTGCTTGCCTTATTCGGCAAGAGGAGCGTTACTATTTCAGTCAAAATTGCAAGTAATACTATTTGGCAGGATATATATATATATATATATATATATATATATATATATATATATATATATATATATATATATATATATATATATATATATATATATCCAAACTTGAGGATAGTTTTGATTATTCGGCAAGTTTGGTTTATTAGGTACGACATTATATAGCTTAGAAAAACATTCAGCAGTTAGGAACGTTTCGGTCCTGGCGCCCACACACCAGACTGTGATATGGCCTGATGTTTTGCGCTTCTGACTTGCCTTAGAGAGAACTTTTCCTCGTACTATCTGTTGCTAACTTTACAACATTACATAGCTCCTGACGAGGCACAGAGAGTACGTAAGATCTTGAGTTAAAGATTTCCATCCTCATGTGGCTTGTTTTCCATAGTTAAGATCTCCTGTTTGCAATTGTGGCACGTGATTAGAATAGTGCAGAGTGCAACCAAAATTGATAATGCAGTTAATTAATGTTGAAGATTTGAAGGAAATCAGAAGTGAGATTCACAAGTCATCATATAGAAGCTAATCCCCAAATTTCAATAAAAATTGTAAATTAAGAGATATACAGGTTAGGTTAGGTAAGGTTCGTCAGGAAACAGGAAAAGTGTTTCCTGACGCGAGTCTTAGTCAGATGACCCACCGTTGGAGTTTTTGGTCATCTGACCGAGGCCTTCCACTGGCTTACCGGTCCACCCCTTTAAAAATTATAGTCAAAGTTATAACCATTTACTGAGATTAGAGATATACAGTCCAAATCTAACTCAGACATTTCAAAAAGACCAGTATTCTTAAACAAGCTTATTAAGCTTCAAACCGGTCAGATGCGGAGATCGGAAATTATCACATAAAAACAGTATTTCAGTTTTTCCATATATGTCCATATAACAAGTCCAGGTTTGTAGATGAATGGTTCAGAGAACCGACATGTTGATAAATTAGACACATGTGCAACTCTTGGGTATCTTTATTGAGGAAACGTTTCGCCACACAGTGGCTTCATCAGTCCATACAAAGGAGAATCTTGAAGAACAGGAGGAGAATGAGGTAATCAGTCCCTCAACCTTGAGTCGATGTGGTCAGTCCATCAACGTGGGTGGCGAAACGTTTCCTGAATAAAGATTCCCATATGCTGCATAAGTGTCTCAATCTTCAACGTGTCGGTTATTCAAACCATTCATCACAACTGTCAGACACTGCAGCATCATGGGATCTTGTTACAAAGAATTCTTCAACACTTGTTCAACCTTTGGACGAAGACCTACTTCGACTAGTGGATGGTACCACTATGACCCCACCTCCTCCTGCTTCACCTCACCTCACTACAGTATATAAGCCACGTCTACGGCCCTATGTTGTACATTCTACAAGAATGATGGACTGAACACATCGACTCCAGGCTGAGGGACTGATTACCTCATACTCCTCCTCTCCTTACGCCTTCCTCTTTGTATTGGACTGATGAAGCCACTGTGTGGCGAAACGTTTCCTAAATAAAGATTCCCATATGCTGCATAAGTGTCTCAATCTTCAACTTGTCGGTTTTTCAAACCATTCATCACAAGGTTGCTGCTCACCATAACCCCCAAGTCCTTTTCGCAATCTGTATGGCTAAGTTCTACATTATTTAACTTATAAGTACTAGGGTTATGGACACTCCCAAGCTTCAGAACCTTGCATTTATCTACATTGAACTGCATCTGCCACTTTTCTGACCAAGAATAGAGTTTGTTTAAATCCTCCTGAAGTTCCATAACATCTACGTTTGAATCAATTATCCTACCTATCTTTGTGTCATCGGCGAATTTGCTCATATCACTAGTAATTCCCTCATCAAGATCATTGATATATATTATAAACAACAACGGGCCCAAGACTGATCCCTGTGGAACGCCACTTGCTACAGATCCCCACTCGGATTTAACCCCATTTATGGACACTCTCTGCTTCCTGTCAGTGAGCCATGACTCGATCCACGAGAGCACTTTTCCCCCAATGCCATGAGCTGCCACTTTCTTTAACAGTCTATGGTGCGGAACTCTATCAAAAGCCTTACTAAAATCTAAGTAAATAATATCAAATTCTTTATCGTGGTCAACAGCCTCAAAAGCTTTACTGAAGAAAGTTAATAAATTAGTTAGACAAGACCGGCCTCTTGTGAATCCATGCTGAGTATCATTAATCAAGCTATGCTTATCGAGATGGCTTCTTATAATCTCAGCTATAATTGACTCTAGTAATTTGCCTACAATTGAGGTCAGGCTTATTGGGCGGTAATTTGACGGTAACGACTTGTCCCCTGTTTTAAAAATAGGAATTACATTAGCCATCTTCCACATATCAGACACTACACCTGTTCGAAGAGATAAATTAAAAATATTAGTTAATGGTTCACAGACTTCCATTTTGCATTCCTTAAGAACCCTTGAAAAAAACCTCATCAGGACCCGGCGACTTATTTTGTTTCAGTCGGTCTATCTGCTTCACAACCATTTCACTAGTGACTGTGATGTTACATAATTTATCTTCTTCTAGCCCACTATAAAAATTAATTACTGGAATATTGTTAGTGTCTTCCTGTGTAAAAACTGAGAGAAAATAATTATTAAAAATCGAGCACATTTCATTCTCTTTGTCAGTAAGGTGCCCATAGTTATTTTTAAGGGGACCTATCTTATCTCTAACTTTTGTTCTATAGACCTGGAAAAAACTTTTTGGGTTAGTTTTAGAATCCCTAGCAACTTTAATTTCATAGTCCCTTTTAGCTTTTCTTATCCCCTTTTTAATGTCCCTCTTAATGTCAATATACTGATTCATAAGATGACCCTCACCTCTTTTGATACGCCTATAAATTCCTTTCTTATGCCCTAGTAGATACTTGAGCCTATTATTCATCCATTTTGTGTCATTTCTATTTGATCTAATTTCTTTATATGGGATAAACGTTCTTTGAGCAGCATGTATAGTGTTCAGAAAACTGTCATATTGATAGCTCACTTCGATACCCCAGTCAACAGATGATAAGTGTTCTCTAAGCCCATCGTAATCTGCTAAGCGAAAATCTGGGACTGTTACTGAGTTATCCCTACTATCGTACTTCCATTCAATGCTAAATGTAATTGATTTGTGGTCGCTAGCACCCAGTTCCTAGGAAATTTCTAAATTATTAACAAGGGATTCATTGTTTGCCATAACTAAGTCAAGCAGGTTATTTCCCCTTGTAGGTTCTGTCACAAACTGCTTCAAAAAACAATCCTGAACTACTTCTAAGAAGTCGTATGATTCTAAATTCCCAGTCAAGAAATTCCAATCAATATGACTAAAGTTAAAGTCTCCTAGAATTACTACATTATCGTGCCTTGTGGCCTTAACAATTTCCTCCCATAGTAGTCTCCCTTGGTCCCTGTCTAAGATGGGGGACGGTATATCACTCCTAAAATCAGTTTTTCATGCCCCTCTGAAAATTCTATCCAAACAGACTCTGTATGTGTTACTTCAGACTTAATACCCGTTTTTATGCAACAGTTCAAGCGATCTCGGACATACAATGCCACCCCACCCCCCTTCCCGATACTTCTATCTACTTGGAACAATTTAAACCCCTGAATATGACATTCCGCAGGCATGTCCCGACTTTTTTAATTAAACCTCGTCTCAGTTAAGGCAAATACATCAATGTTACCTGCACTAGCAACTAGTTTCAACTCGTCCATCTTATTCCTAGCACTACGGCAATTAGCATAATAAACCTTGAAAGACTCTCCTTTCTCTTTACCCTTCCTGCTCATTTCTGTTTTTCTACTAAACCTATTACTGTCCTTATCACCCAAAGTCCCTGGCTTTTCAATATCTACCTCGTTCTGCTTATTACTAGTTCCCCTAGAACTCGTAATATTACTACACTGGGACTTCACTGTTTTCCTGCCAAAACCCATACCACTAACTATTCCTAGTTTAAAGTCCTAACTGCTCCCTCCACTGCAGTTGCCAGTGCTACCACCCCAGACTTAGATAAGTGAACCTCATCCCTGGCATGCATGTCATAAGAACATAAGAACATAAGAACGAAGGAACACTGCAGCAGGCCTACTGGCCCATGCGAGGCAGATCCAAGTCTCCTACTGGCTTAAGCCAATGCACCCAACCTAGTCAGGTCAGGTCACATTGACCTGAAGAAGAGGTCCCAGTTGTCAATGAATGTTACCGCATTTTCCTTACAGTATTTGTCCAGCCAGCAATTGACACCAATTGCCCTGGACAACCATTCATTTCCAACTCCTCTCCTTGGCAAAATACCACATATGACAGGGTTCCCACCCTTACTCCTAATTATTTCTATTGCTGACCTATACCTGCTAATCAGGTCTTCACTCCTACGTCTGCCAACATCGTTGCCTCCAGCACTGAGACAGATAATAGGATTGCTCCCATTACCTCTCATGATGTCATCCAGACGGCTAACAATATCCTCCATCCCAGCCCCAGGAAAGCAAACTCTCTGTCTCCTACTCCTGTCCTTCAAGCAGAACGCCCTATTCATATACCTAACTTGGCTATCCCCAACAACAACAATATTCTTACCTTCCTTGGTGTCGTTCGTCGTGTTGTTCCCAGTAGTCGACTCACATTCGTCGGGTAGCACTGAGAATGTATTAGATGTTTCCACAACAGTTTCCACGGCAGTCTCTTTCTTCTTCATCGTTTCTACCTTTCCATTCGTCTTTTTGATCGTCAACTTCGTTCCCTGCTGTCCAGCCACTGACCAGTTTCCCTTCTTGACCTGAGGACTCAAAAC
This sequence comes from Cherax quadricarinatus, assembly GCF_038502225.1. Classification (NCBI taxonomy): domain Eukaryota; kingdom Metazoa; phylum Arthropoda; class Malacostraca; order Decapoda; family Parastacidae; genus Cherax; species Cherax quadricarinatus. The sequence continues at coordinate 266,296 of NW_027195114.1, forward strand.
AGAAGGACTACTACGAATCTTCTTGTTTTCCTCGGTCAGTCGCCGAATTTCCACCTTCGCCATCCTCAATTCTTCTTTAAGCTGTTGGTAAAGTTGCTCGATGGAGGACATCTTGCTTCAATTCGCATAGAGCGCACAAACAGGTCTTCACATAAGAACATAAGAAAGGAGGAACACTGCAACAGGCCTGTTGGCCCATACTAGGCAGGTCCTTTACAATTCTTCCCACTAACAAACATTTGACCAACCCAACTTTCAATGCCACCCATGAAACAAGCTCCGATGTGCAAGTCCCACTCAAATCCAACCCCTCCCACTCATGCACTTATTCCGTTGTCTGAAACAATGTGAAGTTGAAGTGACAGGATGGAGCCTTAAATAGTGCCAGGAGGTGAGACGTAGGTTGCTTTGGGAAGGCAGGTCCCTCTCAAACCCAGCCGTTCTCACTAGTAGAGTTTGTCGAAGTTGATGGTCTGTACCAAGATACCCTTGTGCTCTTCTCCAGACTGAGGGACTGACCACCTCAGAACTTTAAGGGTGATGGACTGATTACATCGTCTTCAAGTATCTTCTGCTTCTATCAACTTTTCTGTACTCGACTGAAGAAGCCTACTGTGTAGGCGAAACGTTTCGAAATAAAGATACCTAACTGTTGCATATGTGTCTTACCTAACAATCTGTCGGTATTTTATACCATTTTAATGTTCATTCTGTCAGACACTGCAACACAAGGGTATCTTGGTACAGACCATCAACTTCGACAAACTCTACTAGTGAGAACGGCTGGGTTTGAGAGGGACCTGCCCTCCCAAAGCAACCTACGTCTCACCTCCTGGCACTATTTAAGGCTCCATCCTGTCACTTCAACTTCACATTGTTTCAGACAACGGAACAATGCTCTTCTACAGACTGAGGGACTGACCACCTCAGAACTTTAAGGGTGATGGACTGATTACATCGTCTTCAAGTATCTTCTGCTTCTATCAACTTTTCTGTACTCGACTGAAGAAGCCTACTGTGTAGGCGAAACGTTTCGAAATAAAGATACCTAACTGTTGCATGTGTCTTACCTAACAACATGCCAATACTGCCATGAATCTTGCCCAAGATACACTAAACAAGTGTTAAAATCTTGACGACGATTTAATAAATCGTTTTCGAGTAATAAACGAAAATTTTTCATAGAGGAAATAAAAACGTTTAAAAAATTAAAAAAAAAAACTTGAAAGTAGTTCTTGTTAAACGTAAAAATACCATAAATCCCAAAGGTTTTAGTTTTTTCAGTTTTCTTTTCAAATTTACATTTAAAATTCTCTGCAATCCTTTTAAAATCATCATTCTTTTGAAAGACCTAATTTGATAAAACATTGCAAAAAAATGACAAACTGGCATCCACACAGGGTTTGAAGCCGATCAAAAGAGTCATTCGCTAGTTACCACATGGGAAAAAATTTGCTTAATGAAATTGACAAAGTGAAATTCTCAGTTCCGGAGGTCAACTCCCCCGTGGCCCGGTCTGTGACAGGCCTCGCGGTGGACCAGTGTTGGAAATTTGAAGCTAATTGTATGTGGCGTTCTCGAGTTATGAGCAAAAATCGCTTAGTAAGAGAGAAAATTAAAAATAAACAAAATAAGCGACCTCTTAAAAATACCCCTCGAAGACTATTTAAAAATTCTCAAACTGGCCATTTTATGAAGTTAGTTAGTTAGTTAGGCAACTTTATTCCGAAACGTTTCGCCTACACAGTAGGCTTCTTCAGTCGAATACAGAAAGTAGGCAGGAACAGTAGAGATGTGAAGACGATGTAATCAGTCCATCACCCTTGAAGTCGTAGAATTTGAAGTTGTCAGTCCCTCAGCCTGGAGAAGTTCAGTTCCATAGTCAGATAGTTCCTGACTATGAAACTGAACTTCTCCAGGCTGAGGGACTGACAACCTCAAATTCTACGACTTCAAGGGTGATGGACTGATTACATCGTCTTCACATCTCTACTGTTCCTGCCTACTTTCTGTATTCGACTGAAGAAGCCTACTGTGTAGGCTAAACGTTTCGGAATAAAGTTGCCTAACTGTTGCATGTGTGTCTTACCTAACAACCTGTCGGTATTGTATACCATTTTGATGTTCATGAAGTTAATTTGTTTCTGAACGGAGAGTAAATGTTATTCCACTGGTGAACATCCTTTCACTTGTTCCTGAAGACGAAAGTAAACTCTGGTATTTACCTGCCAGGTTTACTCACCTTGTAAAAACTGTCAGATTTTCTCTCCATCACTCTTGTGGATTTCCTTCTTTAGCCACTAGTGCCAGTGCCATATATTTTAGCAATTCTGTTTGTGATAAGAACATAAGAAAGGAGAACACTGCAATAGGCCTGTTGGCCCATACCAGGCAGGTCCTTCACAAACCCAACCTACTAACCGAATAAATGCTACCCAAACTTTAATAATTCCATTTACTCGTGTCTAAATCCCACTCGAATACATATGTAAAGTAAAAGGACACAAGTGCAACTAATGTGACATTTATTGTGGCAACGTTTCGCTCTCCAGGAGCTTTATCAAGCCATTACAAACAATACATGGACACAGAGGGTATATAAAGGCTCAGAGTGAGGTGAATACTAGTGAGGTACCATTTCGATGTTCACTAGTGGTAGTAGTAGTAGTAGTAGTGGTAGTGGTAGTGACAAAAGTAATACAATATGGTAGAGCAATTAATTCGTACATGAGTAAAAGGATATATACCCTCTGTGTCCATGTATTGTTTGTAATGGCTTGATAAAGCTCCTGGAGAGCGAAACGTTGCCACAATAAATGTCACATTAGTTGCACTTGTGTCCTTTTACTTTACATATTGTCGGTAATTCTACCAACTTTATTACACTCCAATACAGTGTGTTTTTCGATGCTGTTTTTTTGTGATTTTGAAAAGGATCCTGAAGCAGATATTTGTGACGTGATGTTGCGGATGTTGACTGCAATTTATCCGTAACATTAACCAAGACAAAACTAGTCAAGTCCTTCAGTCTTTGTTTTATCTTGACTGTCTTCGCTACACATGATTCTGCTTGATGCTAGTAAACCAGCTGCATTCTCTGAGTTCTGCTAGTAAACCAGCTGCATTCTCTGAGTTCTGCTAGTAAACCAGCTGCATTCTCTGAGTTCTGAAGATTGAGACACTTATGCAGCATATGGGAATCTTTATTCTTCAACACTTGTTCAACCTTTGGACGAAGACCTACTTCGACTAGTGGATGGTACCACTATGACCCCGCCTCCGCCTGCTTCACCTCACCTCACTACAGTATATAAGCCACGTCTACGGCCCTATACTGTTTACCTCCTCCCAAGAACTCGACACTCCTTTCACCAACACAGACATTAAAACTCTCCTCAGACACCTTCCTCCAAAAGCTCCTGGTGCCTCTGGCCTAAACCATATTATCCTGAAACACCTTCCTGACTCTATCATTACTGCCTACACAAACCTCCTCAATGCCTCCCTTGCCTCTGGATACTTCCCTTCCCTCTTCAAAGCTGCTACTGCTATCCTCCTTCCTAAACCCAATAAAGATCACTCTGACCCTAGAAACTATCGCCCTATCAGCCTCCTCGAAACTTTAGGAAAACTCTTTGAAAAACTCATTAATCATCGCCTTCGCAGATACCTGGAACATAATTCTCTACTTTCAGATGGCCAGTTTGGCTTCAGAACACACAGATCCACACAGGATGCCATTAACATCATTCTCAACTACATCCACATAAACACAAAAAAAAGAAACAGGACAGCCCTGGTTGCAAAAGACGTTGAAAAAGCTTTTGACACTGTGTGGCACGAGGGGCTCAAGTACAAACTCTGCACTAACTTCAACCTGCCTCTCAATACTCGTAAACTCCTCTGCAACTTCCTAGACGGCCGTACCATGAGAATCAAATTCCAAGGCTGTTACTCTGACTACTTCACACTAAATGCTGGAGTACCCCAGGGATCTGTCCTTTCCCCTACCCTCTACATTTTATACACTAACGACATTCCAACACCTGTATACCACAACTCCATCACACTAGCCTATGCAGACGACATTACACAACTTATCACTCATGCCAATATAGATACACTCACACACAAAACACAAAATGAGGTTGACAGGATAGCCATCTGGGAACAAAAATGGAGGATCAAAACCAATGCAGCAAAATCCAGCATTAAATATTTTAACTACAGGAAACGTGATCCTCCACTACCTGTCGAACTCAGAACAGCTGACACCCGCACTTACTTCCCTATCACACAATCTGTCACTGTCCTTGGCGTTAATCTTGACTACCTTCTTCGTTTACACGGACACATTCACTCAACATGACTTAAGAAATCGTAATGACACGATTGCAAATAAACCATACCCCCGGCCGGGATTGAACCCGCGGTCATAGAGTCTCAAAACTCCAGCCCGTCGCGCTAGCCACTAGACCTCACAGAGGTGCCTGTGCTAACTTTCCTATGGTGTAGAAATATACCTAGTTGGATGAATCTTTTTGTGGCTAGCTGGTCTAGTGGCTAGCGCGACGGGCTGGAGTTTTGAGACTCTATGACCGCGGGTTCAATCCCGGCCGGGGGTATGGTTTATTTGCAATCGTGTCATTACGATTTCTTAAGTCATGTTGACGGCAGTGAAGGGACTTGAGCTAGAGTTCGTCACGGCCACGCTAGCTGGAGATTCGTCTGTAAAAACTTGCATTTGTGGTCACAGAGGTGCCTGTGCTAACTTTCCTATGGTGTAGAAATATACCTAGTTGGATGAATCTTATTGTGGCTAGCTGGTCTAGTGGCTAGCGCGACGGGCTGGAGTTTTGAGACTCTATGACCGCGGGTTCAATCCCGGCCGGGGGTATGGTTTATTTGCAATCGTGTCATTACGATTTCTTAAGTCATGTTGACGGCAGTGAAGGGACTTGAGCTAGAGTTCGTCACGGCCACGCTAGCTGGAGATTCGTCTGTAAAAACTTGCATTTGTGGTCACAGAGGTGCCTGTGCTAACTTTCCTATGGTGTAGAAATATACCTAGTTGGATGAATCTTTTTGTGGCTAGCTGGTCTAGTGGCTAGCGCGACGGGCTGGAGTTTTGAGACTCTATGACCGCGGGTTCAATCCCGGCCGGGGGTATGGTTTACATTCACTCAAGGCATGCAATAGCTAGTAAGGCCCTTGCGGGCCTCTACAAGCTGAAACATGCCTCTCAACGCACCAAACTACACCTCTACAAATCCCTAATACGTCCTCTGATAACTTACTCTCCTCTAGCCCTCTCTCTTGCAGCAAAAACAAACTTACTTAAACTGCAGCGTGTCCAGAACAAGGCACTGCGCTGGGTGCTTGATGTCAGATGGGAGGACTTCGCCACAAGCGAGTCTCTCCATGCCCAGTTAGACGTCCCTGCGCTGAATCTGTACTGGAAGAGGCTCAGTGACAGACAGATAGACAAACTTGAGACACGACATGACTACTGGACCTCTCTCCTTGACGAAGACATTCGCAGACCCACAAACCAACACAACCTTTTCTACTCCTTGCATGATCCTGCTCCTAACCCTACTTACAAATAACCTTGGATCCGCTGACAGGTACCTTCTAAGACAGGTACCATTCTCTGACCCACGTTCGCCTTAGCTTTTTTGGGTTAAGACATGACTCGGTTCTGCACTCCTCTCTAGCTCTAAACGTCTCAAGTCCCTTACTCCCAGCTCACCCCACCGGAGTCCCAACAGTAGAACCGGATTTTCTCTTTTCAATATCTGTCCCACGATCGCCTTTGCTGCTGGGTTAAGCCCTGGCTCTATTTCTACGACTAAGAACACTCCTCTCCAGCACTATTCTTCGTCTGTCCCGTCTTCCCCGCTCATCCCATTTGGGATCTTACCTGAACTTTCGTTCGTTCGTTCGTTCCTATACTGTACAGACTCGTATTACGACAATCCATTGACACACTCTCAGTTCACAGAGTTCACTACCTAGTCACAAGATAGGCACATGGCTTCTGCCGAAAAGAAGAGGCCACGATGCTCCATGAACACGACGGAGGACTCAGATTTGGAAATGTGGGGCGAAATTCTAGCGAAGAAGTTGCGAGAGGAAGAGGAAGATCCTGCTCACATTGTAGCAGATCTGACAGTCCCAACCATGGAGCCAGCGACAATAGAAACAGGTGCGGAAATAAACACCGCACCCCCGGAAAACCAAGAGGGATGGAACACTGTGGAGAAGAAGAAGAAGCACCGTCCGTCCAAGGAGCAGGCAAACCAGCTCAACCGACCTGGCAAATTCAAGGTGAAGTCTTATGGGGACCACAGAACCCACTATGGGGTTGCTTCATACCTGGAATCACGACACAACCTGAAGTTCAAGATATGGTTCAACTTGAGGGGAGAACCAATATTGACTCCTCTCAACAAGGAAATGTATACCACCTTGAAGAGAGTCATGGAGACAGATCGCTCATTCACCCTGGAGGAACTGGACTCTCGGCAGAAGATCACCAAGGGTGTAGTGATGCGATACCCGCTGATGATGCCCATCGAGGCAGTAGCAGCTCACCCCAGTGTGGTGTCAGCTCAACGTCTCAAGGCAAAGACGGCAGGCAACGCACCAACCCGACAGGTTCTCATTCAGCATGTAGGACCACTGCCATCCCAGCTGGACCTCAAGTGTCAGCGTTATGGACACCTGGGTGCACTCTGTCCGAACAGAGTAATCTGCGGTGTCTGCAGCCAGCACCACCCTACCGAGGAATGCATCACCAAGCTGAAAAATACATCGCCACCCACTCCACAATGCCCGAACTGCAGGCAGAAACACCATGCCTGGAATCCTCGATGCCCCGAGAGGCTCGCCAGAATTCAAGAAGTCTGGAAGACGCCAAAAACTCGGCAACAGGCTATGACGGATCATCAACCGATGGATGCAGAGAACCCTGTCATACCGCAGATCTCTCAGCAGCTAAACCAAGTCAATGCCCAGGAATTTCCAACCCTAGAAGCCTCAACCAGGCGTCAAGGTCAAGAACCTCCTGCACCCCTACCTCAACGAAGAAACAGAAACAAGAGGAACAGGAGGCGTCAACAGGGTGCATCGGGTCAATGCGATCAGCAGGCGGCACTAAACGAGCCCCCACCGGCCATAGCACGACAACGCAGGCACTCCTTACCCGGCACAGGCGCTTTGCAGACTCAACTGGCACCTCACCAGCAGATCCCGGCTACTCAACCTGGTATACAGCAACAGACCACGGTGCATACAATAAAGAAATCCAACCCTCAGCAATCCCTACAGACCACAGCAGCCCAGATAATATCCACTGTTTCGAACCCATCTCCAAAGCAGGCCCTCACCAGGGAGGATCTCGTAGCACTCATCAAGGTGTTCACGGATCTTATTTGCAACACAATCAACTCCACGGAACAACAGAGCGCATTCCGGCAGATGGTCAGTACGCTTTCTGACAGAAGAGGAGACAGTGGATGCCATGAATTTGCAGGTTCTCAGAGCGGGCAGGACTCAGTCTCCAGCTCAGGAAACAACAGCGATGGAATAACCTCGGTACCAAATCACACCCTCAAGGTCCTACAATGGAACATTCAGGGCTTGAGGGGCAAACAGCACCTCTTGCTGGAGGCAGTAATTCGGGATCGGGTTGACATCGTCTTGCTACAAGAAACTCTGACTGTCCCGACTATGTGCCCAAGACTACCCGGTTTTGCTGGGTATTTTCGGCACATGGACCCGGGCATTCACTGCAGAGGCACAGCTGTATTTGTATCCAATACAATACCTCACGAGGTTGTAGCCAACCCTGTGGACTGTGGGGAGGATGTCGAGGTACAGGCCATCCTTGTGCACATAACTGGGGCGCCCATTACCATCTATAACATATACAAGAACCCAAGACACACCCTCGACATTGCAGAGCTCCTCGCACTAGCACGCACTGAGTGTATTATTGTGGGTGGAGATTTCAACGCACATCACCCAATGCTGCACTCTCACTCAGCAACCAATGCTGCTGGCAGACACATAGCAATGCTCCTACACGATATTCCAGAGGTAAAGTTGCTAAACAATGGAGATCCCACACACCTGTTGGGTGGCTGCCTCGACCTTACCTTCGGGTCAAGACAACTCGCAGCAGTAGCCACATGGGAAACCCATCCTCACCTTGTCAGTGACCACTTTGCAGTGATCACCACCTTCAACATCAACAGGCTTCCCACAGTTGTGCTGCCTCCTAGATGGGACGTAAAGAGGGCCAACTGGAAGGTGTTCCAGGATTATCTTCATGACTGGTGGTCCACATACTCTCTATCTGAAGACTGTGATACGGCTGAACAGGAGCTAATCACTGTTCTCATCCAGGCAGCAGAGTGCGCAATTCCAAAGAAGTCTGCAGGACGCACTCACAAAAGAGACTGGTGGTTCTACAACGACGAAGTGCGGGAGCAGAACCACCGCATCAACTCTTTTAGGAAGCTATACAGGCGTAACCCTACGGCAGAGAACAGGAATACTCTGAGAGCCATTGTGCAGCATGCCCGCAGAGTCTCTCTCAGAGTAAAAACTGAGAAATGGCTGGAGTGGTGCTCAACATTCGGGCATCACACCACCTTATCTGAGATATGGGGCAAGCTCAACATAGCAACTGGCAAGAGCAAGCCGAGGCCACCAGCACACCCGAACCCATCCCAGGAAGCAGAGAAACTAGTGGAGCTTTTCACTTCCAGGAGAGCCTCCACTCAGCTCCCACAGGACATCTGGAATATACAGACGGATCTTCTGCCACAGCGCCAGCTAACGATACAAGCTGCATGTGAGTCGGAAGATGTGACTGATGTAGACCTCACGGACTTGGAACTCCGACGTGCCATTAAGAACACAGGTGACACTGCCCCGGGCATCGATGGTGTGACGTACTCCATGATTGCACGGGCTGGGCAGAGTGGATGGGAGGCCATACTAGACGTCATTAACAAGTCGTGGAGGGCCAGGACACTCCCAGCAGCTTGGAAGAAAGCTACAATCGTACCAATTCCAAAGCCCAAGGACCCAGGCAGTATGAGACCCATATCGCTGACCAGCTGCTTAGCCAAGACTGCTGAGAGGATGGTGTTAAACCGCCTCCTATGGAAACTTGGACCCTCTCATCATCACATATTTGGCTTCACCAAAGGAGTGGGTACAGCAGAGTGCATAACCACTATACTAAGCCAGATTGCTGACAGTAACAAAAAACCTAGTATTGTCGTCTACCTCGACCTTGAAAAGGCATTTGAGCTAGCCAGCCCCACAGCAATTCTATCAATACTAGCTCGGAAGGGAATCAAAGGACGCCTCCTGGCCTGGATAGAGTCCTACCTTAGGGGCAGGCAGGCCTGTGTCAGCTTTCAGGGACACTACTCTTCCTTTAAATCCCTGGAAAACGGTACACCACAAGGAGGTGTGCTCAGTCCTACCCTGTTTAACATCCTTATGCAGGAACTTGTGAGCCTTCCCTTTCATAGTGGTACACAGCTCCTCAGCTATGCTGATGATCTTGCACTCGTAGTGAATGGGAAAGGCAATTTAGAACGACAGGCTCAGAGAGCTTTGGACCTAATTACGCAGTCTTGCAAGGAACTAGGCCTCAAGATCTCGGCCGAGAAATCTCTTGCAATGATGTTCAAGGGACCAGATCCTGTGAATAGATTACGTATTCAGGATATAGAACTTGAGTGGACAGGCTCCTACCTGTACTTGGGAATCCACATTGATAAAAAGCTGACCTTTCAGAAACAGGCCGAGTATGTCAGGTCACGTGCTCTACTCAGACTCAACGCCATGAGAGCCATGACGAGGCACCGTGCAGGGGCAAGCAAAGATGTACTTCGCTTGTACTATATACAAGCTATACGCTCGCTCATTGACTACGGTGCACCGGCTTTAGCTCATCTCTTCCCGCAGAGCAGGCAAAGAGTGGAGGTCGTACAAAATCAGGCGATAAGAACTATACTTGGGGCCCCCATCTGGACCAACACAGTATGTCTCAGATCTGAGGCCCGGCTTCCTTCCTTGGCTGACAGAGTAAGATACATAAACGCCTGCAAAGTGGCCACGATTCTGCACAGGCAGCAAGGTACCCCACTAAGGAGACGGATATTGACAACCATGTCACAAGATCCCACACTCTTCACGGACTACTCCTGGATTCGTTCCTTTTGTGCTGCTGGGCGGAAGCTGCTGCCTATACAACTACTCCTTGAGAAGAGTTGTGACCTTCCTGTTGCTGGGTACCATCCACCACCTCCCTGGCGCCCAGATCCAGCCGATGTTTGCATCATGCAGCTACCCATCTCTAAGCGTCTCTGCAGTCAAGACACTCTCAGCAATCATGCTGAGACAAGCATGGCACTGGCAGAGGGAGGCACATGTGCAGTGTATTTCACAGATGGTTCTGTCGACCCTGACAGGAAGAGAGCAGCAGCTGGACTGTACCACAATGGTCACACACAAGGCTGGCGACTCCCTGACCACTGCACGATCCTTCAAGCTGAGTTGGTGGCGATTCAGCAGGCATTGTCACATGCCCTACGACATCGACTCCGACCTGTCATACATGATGATTCCACGTCTGCAATCAATGCCCTCTCCCATCCTCAACCACAGGACAATGTTCACCTCATCACATCGATCCTGAGCATAATGACAGCCTTAGAAGTTCAGGGTAACAGATCGACATTGAACTGGATCCCCAGCCATGCTGGCATCCGGGGAAATGAGGCGGCAGATGATGCAGCCAAGGCAGCAAGAAACTATCCACATGTTGGGATTACTGTCCCAATCAGCCTACGACAGACCAAACTGGTGGCTGCCAGAGCCATGAAACTTATGGGGGAGGTCTTAGGTGATACCCCAACTCAACAGTGGTACCGAGCAGCGACTCAGGGAGAACCCCCTCCATATGATAGAAGCTGGTCCAGAGCGCAGTGTACCGCCATCCATCGGCTTCGTTTGGGATTTCCCACAGCCAAGATGATGGTAGACAAGGCTGAGGAGGAGATGTGCCAGTACTGTCAGCACGTTGTCCAGCGGCCCCTAACACACTATCTTCTGGAGTGCGAAGTTACTGAGACGCTCCGCAGGCAACTAGGAGTGATATTCCCTCCCGAAGAGGACCCGGAGATGACTGCGGCCACACTAGTGTACCATGGAGTCAACGAACCAGACAAGCTGTTACCTGTGATAACGACATATCCTCCTCGCTAGTGTCCATAGTTAGGAGTACATACGGTGTTGTCGCTTATGAGATGCACCAGTTGAACTGACCAGAAGAGTGCTTGAACAGCATATGTCGCATCATTGTAGAAACCTTTCTCCCTCGGGAGCCAGAGACGGGTCATCGCAAGATTGAGACCCGTGCCAGGCCTACGGTCTTGGCGAACATTATACACACCTATGCTGTACATTCTACAAGATTGATGGACTGAACACATCGACTCCAGGTTGAGGGACTGATTACCTCATTCTCCTCCTCTCCTTACGCCTTCCTCTTTGTATTGGACTGATGAAGCCACTGTGTGGCGAAACGTTTCCTGAATAAAGATTCCAATATGCTGCATAAGTGTCTCAATCTTCAACTTGTCGGTTTTTCAAACCATTCATCACAATTCTGAGTTCTGCTAGTAAACCAGCTGCATTCTCTGAGTTCTGCTAGTAAACCAGCTGCATTCTCTGAGTTCTGCTAGTAAACCAGCTGCATTCTCTGAGTTCTGCTAGTAAACCAGCTGCATTCTCTGAGTTCTGCTAGTAAACCAGCTGCATTCTCTGAGTTCTGCAATGTTTAATTAACATGACTCATCCACTGCAATGTTTAATTAACATGACTCATCCACTGCAATGTTTAATTAACATGACTCATCCACTGCAATGTTTAATTAACATGACTCATCCACTGCAATGTTTAATTAACATGACTCATCCACTGCAGTGCCACTGAAGAAGATATTCTTATATCTGAAATCTAGTAATTTACTGAGTATCATGTTGAAGTCAGCAGTGTAACACTTGAACTTAGTTAACATGACACACTGAGACATGACTGTGTTATCCAGGAGAGAAAATCTTGGATCACTTGAGACAGTATCTCTGAGACAAGACTTTCTTTCACTAAGTTTTGTGTAATAATTTCAGGAAAGAGAGAACTTGGTAAAGTAAAAGGACACAAGTACAACTTGGTAATATGATATTATTAACTTCTATCAAATGTTCGTAGATTTGTATTGTCTAGGGAATTCATTGCAATGGAGGAGATGAGGTTACGAAGACGTTTCGGTCCGACTTGGATCCAGGCTTAGTGAGCCTTGTCGTTCCTGTTCTTAAAACTCTGCTTGGGGCCTGCTTCCATCACATCTTCGTTAAATTCATTCCACTTCTTGACTGCCTTAAAGCTGAAGAAGTAATTCCTGATATCCCTCTGACTCATTTTCGCGTTTGCCTTCCAACTTTGCTCAGTCTAGTCCTGTCTACTCTCAATTCTTCCAAGTATTTCGCATGTTACTATCATGTCTCTCCTTGTTCAGCTTTCCAATAATATAATGTTTAGTTCTTTTAACTGCATAGTTCATGCCCCTTAACACCCGATAAAACACCCCACACCCGATAAAACACCCCACACCCGATAAAACATTTGTTTTATCGGGTGTGTGTTGCATGTTGGTGCTATATACTCCAAGATGAGTCAGACGTATTTTGTATAAAGGATAATAAATCTGTCTATTTCTGAAGACGAGCATTGGCTGAAAATTTTGTCCAGTTGATATGTTGATATACTCACCTCAAGGTGAGGTGAGCATATCAAGGTGAAGTGAGACCCGTAGTCTCTGTCCCTCAACTCTGTACTCTGTGTCTGGTCTTCTTGCCTCTTCTCCAATTTTCCTTTTAGTGCATTTGCTGGGGTTGAATTCAAATATTCACTTACGTCACCTATCTTGCAGCTTGTCCAGATCCATTCGTAACCTATTCTTGTCCTCATTGGTTTTTGTAGTCATCAGTTTAACAGCATCAGCAAACATAGATAAATTTTCCTCAATTTAATTTTATTTTATTTGAGAAACAGTACTGGTTCTAATACCAATCATTGTAAAGCCTCACTTGTCACTCTTTCCCATTTTAATATCTCTTCCAAGACACACCGTTTTCTTTGAGTAAGGTACTCTTTGATCCAGAGGTGCACATTCCACGTTTTGCTTTCCTGCATCTGTTTGGCCGCCCATTCTCCGCTGCTTGACCACAGAGGACGCTCACCTGCAGATCAAAGTTCCTGTTACTGTGAAACGCTTTGTATTGTAGATGAATGGTTCAGAGAACCGACATGTTGATAAATTAGACACATGTGCAACTCTTGGGTATCTTTATTGAGGAAACGTTTCGCCACACAGTGGCTTCATCAGTCCATACAAAGGAGAATCTTGAAGAACAGGAGGAGAATGAGGTAATCAGTCCCTCAACCTTGAGTCGATGTGGTCAGTCCATCAATCTTGAATAGAATACGGCATACGTGCTGAGAAGGAGCTTATAAACCGTTGGCAGGAGAGGTGCAGCAGTCATAGGTCGTGTAACATTTGTTCAATGTTGAAGTAGGTCGTGCCCAAATGTTACACGACCTATGACTTCTGCACCTCTCCTGCCAACGGTTTATAAGCTCCTTCTCAGCACGTATGCCGTATTCTATTCAAGATTGATGGACTGACCACATCGACTCAAGGTTGAGGGACTGATTACCTCATTCTCCTCCTGTTCTTCAAGATTCTCCTTTGTATGGACTGATGAAGCCACTTTGTGGCGAAACGTTTCCTCAATAAAGATACCCAAGAGTTGCACATGTGTCTAATTTATCAACATCGAAAGGCTTCGTAGTCAACCATCCTTGGCCAAGTGTCTGGTCTACTGTATCCTGGGTGACGTGTACTTAGCTCTGTGAAGACCTGTTTGTGTGCTCTCTGTGAATCTGAACCAGGATGCCCTCTCTTGAGCAGCTTTACCAGCAGCTGAGAGAAGAACTCAGAGTTGCTAAACTGGAGATACGGCGATTGACGGAGGAGAACAAGAGGATTCGTAGTAATCCTCCTGTTGTGAGTCCCCAGGTTAAGAGGGGAGCTTGGTCAGTGGCCGGGCAACATGGAACCAAGCTGAAGATTAAGAGAACGGTTGGAGAGGCAGAAACAACGAGAAACCAGAAGACTGCCGTGGAAACTTCCAACTCATTCTCGGTGCTACCTGACGAATGTGAGTGTTCTACTGGGAATGCCACAACGAGCACCAAGGAAGCATTGGCAGACGTGAGTGAGACATCCCTAGAAACCCCAACGAAGACCATCGAGAACGTCATGACGAATTCTACAAGTGGTGTAATGCTACCTGGCGAATGTGAGTCGACTACTCGGAGCATCACTACGGACGACGCCAAGGAAGGTAAAAACATTGTTGTTGTTGGGGATAGCCAGATTAGGTACATGGATAGGGCATTCTGTTTGAAGGATAGGAGTAGGAGGCAGAGAGTGTGTTTTCCTGGGGCTGGGATGAAGGATATTGTTAGCCGTCTGGATGACATCATGAGAGGTAATGGGAGCAATCCTATTATCTGTCTCAGTGCTGGAGGCAACGATGTTGGCAGACGTAGGAGTGAGGACCTGATTAGCAGGTACAGGTCAGCAATAGAGATAATTAGGAAGAAGGGTGGGAAACCTGTCATATGTGGCATTTTGCCAAGGAGAGGAGTTGGAAATGAATGGTTGTCCAGGGCAATTGGTGTCAATTGCTGGCTGGACAAATACTGTAAGGAAAATGCGGTAACATTCATTGACAACTGGGACCTCTTCTATGGCAGAAATGACATGTATGCCAGGGATGGGGTTCACTTGTCTAGGTGTGGGGTGGGAGCACTGGCCAACGCAGTGGAGGGAGCTGTTAGGTCTTTAAACTAGGAATAGTTAGTGGTATGGGTTTTGGCGGGAAAACTGTGAAGTCGCAGGGTAGTAACATGAGTACTAGGAGAACTAGTAATAGGCAAAATGAGGAGGATATTGGAAAGCCAGTGGCACTAATTGACAATGACAGTAATAGGTTTAGTGGAATAACAGAAAGGAGCAGGAAGGGTAAAGAGATAGGAGGGTCATTAAATATTTATTACACAAATAGTCGCAGTGCTAGGAATAAGATGGACGAGTTGAGACTAGTTGCTAGTGCAGGTAACATAGATGTATTTGCCATTACTGAGACGTGGTTTAATTCAAAAAGTCGGGACATGCCTGCAGAATGTCACATTCAGGGTTTTAAATTGTTCCAAGTAGATAGAAGTATCGGGAAGGGGGGTGGGGTGGCATTGTATGTCCGAGATCGCTTGAACTGTTGCATAAAAACGGGTATTAAGTCTGAAGTAACACATACAGAGTCTGTTTGGATAGAATTTTCAGAGGGGCATGAAAAATTAATTTTAGGTGTGATATACCGTCCCCCAAATTTAGATAGGGACCAGGGGAGACTACTATGGGAGGAAATTGTTAGGGCCACAAGGCACGATAATGTAGTAATTCTAGGAGACTTTAACTTTAGTCATATTGATTGGAATTTCTTGACTGGGAATTTAGAATCATACGATTTCTTAGAAGTAGTTCAGGATTGTTTTTTGAAGCAGTTTGTGACAGAACCTACAAGGGGTAATAACCTGCTTGACTTAGTTCTGGCAAACAATGAATCCCTTGTTAATAATTTAGAAGTCTCAGAGGAACTGGGTGCTAGCGACCACAAATCAATTACATGTAGAATTGAATGGAGGTATGATAGTAGGGATAACTCAGTAACAGTCCCAGATTTTCGCTTAGCAGATTACGATGGGCTTAGAGAACACTTATCATCTGTTGACTGGGGTAACGAAGAGAGCTATCAATATGACAGTTTTCTGAACACAATACATGCTGCTCAAAGAACGTTTATCCCTTATAAGGAAATTAGATCAAATAGAAATGACCCAAAATGGATGAATAATAGGCTGAAATATCTACTAGGACATAAGAAAGGAATTTATAGGCGTATCAAAAGAGGCGAGGGTCATCTTATAAATCAGTATATTGACATTAAGAGGGACATTAAAAAGGGGATAAGAAAAGCTAAAAGGGACTATGAAATTAAAGTTGCTAGGAATTCTAAAACTAACCCAAAAAGTTTTTTCCAGGTCTATAGAACAAAAGTCAGAGATAAGATAGGTCCCCTTAAAAATAACTATGGGCATCTTACTGACAAAGAGAATGAAATGTGCTCGATTTTAAATAATTATTTTCTCTCGGTTTTTACACAGGAAGACACTAATAATATTCCGGTAATTAATTTTTATAGTGGATCAGAAGAAGATAAATTATGTAACATCACAGTCACTAGTGAAATGGTTGTGAAGCAGATAGACAGACTGAAGCAAAATAAGTCACCGGGTCCTGATGAGGTTTTTTCAAGGGTTCTAAAGGAATGCAAAATGGAAGTCTGTGAACCATTAACTAATATTTTTAATTTATCTCTTCAAACAGGTGCAGTGTCTGATATGTGGAAGATGGCTAATGTAATTCCTATTTTTAAAACAGGGGACAAGTCGTTACCGTCAAATTACCGCCCAATAAGCCTGACCTCAATTGTAGGCAAATTACTAGAGTCAATTATAGCTGAGATTATAAGAAGCCATCTCGATAAGCATAGCTTGATTAATGATACTCAGCATGGATTCACAAGAGGCCGGTCTTGTCTAACTAATTTATTAACTTTCTTCAGTAAAGCTTTTGAGGCTGTTGACCACGATAAAGAATTTGATATTATTTACTTAGATTTTAGTAAGGCATTTGATAGAGTTCCGCACCAAAGACTGTTGAAGAAAGTAGCAGCTCATGGCATTGGGGGAAGGGTGCTCTCGTGGATCGAATCATGGCTCACAGACAGGAAGCAAAGAGTGTCCATAAATGGGGTTAAATCCGAGTGGGGATCAGTAACAAGTGGCGTTCCACAGGGATCAGTCTTGGGCCCGTTGTTGTTTATAATATATATCAATGATCTTGATGAAGGAATTACTAGTGATATGAGCAAATTCGCCGATGACACGAAGATAGGTAGGATAATTGATTCAAACGTAGATGTTAGGGAACTTCAGGAGGATTTAGACAAACTCTACTCTTGGTCAGAAAAGTGGCAGATGCAGTTCAATGTAGATAAATGCAAGGTTCTGAAGCTCGGGAGTGTCCATAACCCTAGCACTTATAAGTTAAATAATGTAGAACTTAACCATACAGATTGCGAAAAGGACTTGGGGGTTATGGTAAGCAGCAACCTTAAACCAAGACAGCAATGCCTAAGCGTACGTAATAAGGCAAATAGATTACTGGGATTTATATCAAGAAGTGTAAGCAACAGAAGTCCAGAGGTCATACTGCAGCTTTATACATCATTAGTAAGGCCTCACCTAGATTATGCAGCTCAATTCTGGTCTCCATATTACAGAATGGACATAAATTCGTTAGAAAACATTCAGCGTAGGATGACTAAATTAATACATAGCATTAGAAATCTTCCTTATGAAGAAAGATTGAAGACTCTTAAGTTACATTCACTTGTTAGACGAAGAATGAGGGGAGACCTGATCGAAGTGTATAAGTGGAAGATAGGTATTAATAAAGGGGATATTAACAAGGTCTTGAGGATATCTCTCCAAGAGAGAACCCGCAGTAATGGATTTAAATTAGATAAGTTTAGATTTAGAAAGGACATAGGCAAGTATTGGTTTGGAAATAGGGTAGTTGATGAGTGGAACAGTCTACCTAGTTGGGTTATTGAGGCTAGGACTTTGGGTAGTTTCAAATTTAGGTTGGATAAGTACATGAGTGGGAGGGGTTGGATTTGAGTGGGACTTGCACATCAGAGCTTATTTCTTGGGTAGCATTGAAAATTGGGTGGGTCAAATGTTTGTTAGTGGGATGAATTGTAAAGGACCTGCCTAGTATGGGCCAACAGGCCTGCTGCAGTGTTCCTCCTTTCTTATGTTCTTATGTTCTTATGTGTAAGGAACCTCCCGTATGAAGATAGACTTAAAGCCTTAAATCTCCACTCTCTGGAGAGGCGTAGAATGAGGGGAGATATCATTAGAACATAAGAACATAAGAATGTAGGAACACTGCAGAAGGCCTACTGGCCCATACGAGGCAGGTCCTTATCAAAACGACATCTACCTAATGCTACTCAAGAAACAACTCCCGCACCCCCCAACACCAATCAAACCCAGCCCCTCCTGCTCATATATTTGTCCAGTCTCTTCTTAAAGCTACCCAAGGTCCTAGCCTCTATCACCCCACTGGGAAGACTGTTCCACGCATCTACAACTCTGTTAGAAAACCAGTACTTACCTATGTCCTTTCTAAATCTAAATTTATCCAACTTAAATCCATTATTCCTGGTTCTTACCTGGTTCGACACCCTCAGTACTTTATTAATGTCTCCCTTGTTTATGCCCGTCATCCACTTATACACTTCAATGATATCTCCCCTCATTCTACGCCTCTCCAGAGAGTGGAGATTTAAGGCTTTAAGTCTATCTTCATACGGGAGGTTCCTTACACAGTAAATCATTTTAGTCATTCTTCTCTGTATGTTCTCTAATGAGTCTATGTCCATCCTGAAGTAAGGGGACCAAAACTGAGCAGCATAATCTAAATGAGGCCTCACTAGTGATGTATAGAGCTGTAAAATAACTTTTGGACTTCTGTTACTTATTACCTGGGGTGGAAGGAACGCGAGTATTTATAGTCCGGCTGAGGTCAGGTGAAGAATGCTGCATCTGATGATGTACCGAGTTGGGTTGTAGAGTCTAAAAACTTGGGTAGCTTGGAAAGGAGACTGGACAAGTTTGTGAGCAGACCTTCTACAGTGTTCTTATGTGGGATAGCGATGAAGAAGTTTCTTGGCAAGTGGTTCAGCTATGTTATAGAAGCCACTATTCTGGTTGAAGTTGTCGGATATAGAAATAAGTGATGATTCCAGGATTCTTCGGTATTGAGTGTTGTCTTCTGTGGCGATAAGTCTTGAGTTTCTGTAGTTTATCAAGTGGTTGTGTGAATTACGGTGTTGTACGCAGGCATTCCTTGTGTCGTCAGACCTGCTTGCGTATTGGTGTTCTGAAATACGTGTTTGGAGGTCCCTTGATGTTTCGCCCACGTATAACTTGTTGCAGTCATTACAAGGGATTATGTATACCCCTGCAGAGGATGGAGGCTTGTCCTGCCTACTACTGGTGATGTCCTTGATGGTCGTGGTTGTGGAGGTAGATACTTGGAATGATGTTTTGGCAAAGATGTTGGAAACATGTTTGGCAATGGAGTTGGTGGGAAGGACTATGTATCTCTTCTCGGCAGTGTCTTCTCTGGGTGTGTTGAAGATGTTTAGTGCTCGCCGTCTGCAGTCTCTGATGAAGTGACGAGGATAGTGGAGTTTGGAAAATACTTGTTCAATTATAGTGTGTTCTTCCTCAAGGAACTCGTTGCTGCAGATTCTGAGTGCACGCAGGAAGAAGCCTATAATTACACCACGTTTGGTTTTGGTGTCGTGGTGAGAGTAGAAGTGGAGAAGATCGTTTTGGTTGGTGGGTTTTCGATAGACTTTAAAACGAAGTTCGTGGTCAGCTTTGCAGAGTAGAACATCAAGGAAAGGAAGAGTGTTGTCGACCTCTTCTTCAAGTGTGAACTGGATTGAAGGCTCGACCTGGTTGAGCTTGTCTTGGAGAGCTTGAACGTTGAAGCGTTTAGGAGTTATGAGGAGAATGTCGTCAACATAACGGAGCCAGGTGACAGACGAAGGAATAATGGTGGAGAAACGTTCGGCTTCTAGATGTTCCATGGAACATCCATGTTACATATATATGTGTGTTTTCTTAGTTTTCTCTGTATTAGGACTGAAGAAGCCACTCGTGGCGAAACGTTTCCTTTAATAAATGTCCTGAACTGTACATAAGTGTCTTTTTCCACATCTTGTCGGTATCACCATACCATTTCCTCTTTGTATGGACTGATGAAGCCACTGTGTGGCGAAACGTTTCCTCAATAAAGATACCCAAGAGTTGCACATGTGTCTAATTTATCAACGTGTCGGTTCTCTGAACCATTCATCTACTCTCCAACACAAGTTCAACCAGGTCGAGCCCTCAATAAAGTTCACACTAGAAGAAAAGTCGACAACACTCTTCCTTTCCTTGATGTTCTCTGCAAAACTTATCACTTCTACTCTCACCACGACACCAAAACTAAACGTGGTGTAATTATAGGCTTTTTCCTGCGCGCACTCAGAATCTGCAGCAATGAGTTCCTTGAGGAAGAATGCACTCTGACTGAACAAGTATTTTCTAAACTCCACTATCCTCATCACTTTATCAGAGACTGCAGACGACGGGCATTAAACATCTTCAACACACCCAGAGAAGACACTGCCGAGAAGATACATAGTCCTCCCCACCAACTCCATTGCCAAACACGTTTCCAACATCTTTTCCAATACCTCATTCCAAGTGTCTATCTCCACAACCACGACCATCAAGCACATTATTAGTAATAGACAGGACAAGGTTTAATCCTCTGCAGAATACATAGTCCCCTGTAATGATTGCAACGAATTCTACGTGGGCGAAACTTCCGGAGACCTCCAAACACGTATTTCAGAACCCCAATACGTAGGAAGCACCGACGATTTAAGAAACGCCTGCGTTCAACACACAAATTTCCACAGCCATTAACGAAACGGAAAACTTCTCGCTAGGGATATTGTCGGTAATTCTACCAACGTTAATACAACATGACTGAATAAAGCTCCAAACAAAGTGAAACAGATGAATGGTTCAGAAAACCGACATGTTGATAAATTAGACACATGTGCAACTCTTGGGTATCTTTATTGAGGAAACGTTTCGCCACACAGTGGCTTCATCAGTCCATACAAAGGAGAATCTTGAAGAACAGGAGGAGAATGAGGTAATCAGTCCCTCAACCTTGATGGACTGACCACATCGACTCAAGGTTGAGGGACTGATTACCTCATTCTCCTCCTGTTCTTCAAGATTCTCCTATGTATGGACTGATGAAGCCACTGTGTGGCGAAACGTTTCCTCAATAAAGATACCCAAGAGTTGCACGTGTGTCTAATTTATCAAAGTGAAACAAACTGATTTGATGTAGAGTTCCATAGAAATATGACGTAATAAAGCTCTATTGAGAGCAAAACATGTCTTGATAAAGCTCTACGCATAGTGAAATATGATAAAGCTCTACAGGTAGCGAAACGTTGTCTCAATAAAATCTTGTTCTCTAACTTCAAACAGCCAACTATAGTGATAACATAGCATTGGTTGTGGTGGAGACAAAAAAAAAATCTAGAAAAGGTAGATACAGTGATCTATAATTCTTCAGGCTGCAAATAGATTGAACATTAAAATGGTATAAAATACCGACAGGTTGTTAGGTGAGACACATATGCAACAGTTAGGTATCTTTATTTCGAAACGTTTCGCCTACACAGTAGACTTCTTCAATCGAGTACAGAAAAGTTGATAGAAGCAGAAGATACTTGAAGACGATGTAATCAGTCCATCACCCTTAAAATTTTATTTCATACTATGGAACAATACTCTTCTCCAGACTGAGGGACTGACCACCTCAAAACTTTAAGGGTGATGGACTGATTACATCGTCTTCAAGTATCTTCTGCTTCTATCAACTTTTCTGTACTCGACTGAAGAAGCCTACTGTGTAGGCGAAACGTTTCGAAATAAAGATACCTAACTGTTGCATATGTGTCTTACCTAACAACAGGCTGTAAATAAGGGATGAGGCCTCGACCGTTCGTCATTGTAGAAGTTGCCAGCAATCACCGGTTCTTCAACACACAAGTTATACATTTTGTATCAATCAAATCACATATTACTCGATTAATTAATTTCCAGTAGTTCCTTCTGTCAGTGGAACGCCTTCCATCTAAACAAAAATCTAATGGAAAAATAAATAAATAAAAAACGACTCTAGGAATAACAAGAATATTGCCTTTTGAGGATTTTACTTAAAATTTAAATATAATAAAAGCGGCCTTTGGTTCTGGTGCTGTATTTGGGCAGGAGTAGGTAAGGCCCTGGATGGATCTCTGATGTTTAAGACGATGTAGGTAATCCTGGGCGGATGTTATCAGTCCGATGTTTTGGAATCTCCTGTACCACTTGGTTGGAGCACCACAAGTAGGATAAATAAGGGCCGGTAGTAGTCGGAAAATGTTAATTAGTCCAATTAACAAGTATCTTGCTCCCTTATCTGGCGTCTACCCTGAATGGCCTCGCCAGTAGCAGAGTTGATCAGGAGAAGAGTGGAGGTGAAGTGACTCTCCAAACTTCAACACCACATCAGGTAAGGTCAATACTACCAGGAGTAGAAATTGAAACAAATCAGACACCAGGAACTAGAGTTTCGCCACAGCCCGCTAGAGGAAGGGGGGGGGTTACCTGGAGGTTACCTGGAGGTTATTCCGGGGATCAACGCCCCCGCGGCCCGGTCCACGACCAGGCCTCCCGATGGATCAGGGCCTGATCAACTAGGCTGTTACTGCTGGCCGCACGCAGTCCTACGTACGAGCCACAGCCCGGCTGATCCGGCATTGACTTTAGGTATCTGTCCAGCTCTCTCTTGAAGGCAGCCAGGGGTTTATTGGCAATTCCCCTAATGCTTGATGGGAGGCTGTTGAACAGTTTTGGGCCCCGGACACTTATGGTGTTTTCTCTTAGTGTACCAATGGCGCCCCTACTTTTTATTGGCGGCATTTTGCATCGACTGCCCAGTCTTTTACTTTCGTAGGGAGTGATTTCTGTGTGCAGATTTGGGACCATTCCTTCCAAGATTTTCCAAGTGTAGATTATGATATATCTCTCCCTCCTGCGTTCCAACGAGTACAAGTCAAGTGCTTTCAAGCGTTCCCAGTAGTTAAGGTGCTTGACAGAACTTATACGTGCAGTAAAGGATCTCTGTACACTCTCTAGATCTGCGATTTCACCTGCTTTGAATGGAGATGTTAATGTACAGCAGTATTCCAGCCTAGAGAGAACAAGTGATTTGAAAAGGATCATCATGGGCTTGGCATCTCTCGTTTTGAAAGTTCTCATTATCCATCCTATCATTTTCTTTGCACGTGCGATCGTGGCACTGTTGTGATCCTTGAAAGTGAGATCCTCAGACATTACTACTCCCAGGTCCCTTACATTATTTTTCCGCTCTATTGTATGGCCGGAGTCAGTAGTATACTCTGTTCTAGTTATTATCTCCTCCAGTTTTCCATAACGGAGTAGTTGGAATTTGTCCTCATTGAACATCATATTGTTTACCGTTGCCCACTGGAAAACTTTGTTTATATCTTCTTGGAGGTTAACCGCGTCCTCAGCAGATGACAGCCTCATGCAGATCCTAGTATCATCCGCAAAGGATGATACGGTGCTGTGGTGTATATCTCTGTTTATGTCTGATATGAGGATAAGGAATAAGATGGGGGCGAGTACTGTGCCTTGTGGAACAGAGCTCTTCACTATGGCAGCCTCCGATTTAACTCTGTTGACCACTACTCTTTGTGTTCGATTTGTTAGGAAGTTGAAGATCCATCTCCCCACTTTCCCAATTATTCCTTTAGCACGTATTTTATGGGCTATTACGCCATGATCGCATTTGTCAAATGCTTTTGCAAAGTCTGTGTATATTACATCTGCATTCTGATTTTCTTCCAGTGCATCCAAGGCCATGTCATAGTGATCCAGTAGTTGTGAGAGGCAGGAGCGACCTGCCCTGAACCCATGTTGCCCTGGATTGTGCAGATTTTGGGAATCCAGGTGATTTGCAATCCTGCTTCTTAGCACTCTTTCAAAGATTTTTATGATGTGGGACGTCAGAGCTATTGGTCTATAGTTCTTAGCTAATGCTTTGCTGCCACCTTTATGGAGCGGGGCTATATCCGTTGTTTTAAGTGACTGTGGAATTTCACCCATGTCCAAGCTCCTCCATAGTGTACTTAGGGCACGCGAGAGGGGTTTCTTGCAGTTCTTAATGAAAACAGAGTTCCACGAGTCTGGGCCCGGGGCTGAGTGCATAGGCATGTTGTCAATGGCTTTTTTGAAATCTATCGGAGTTAGGGTAATGTCGGAAATCTGGCATACATTTATGGAGTTTTGAGGCTCATTCATGAAGAAATCATTTGGGTCGTCGATCCTCAGACCGATTAGTGGTTCACTAAACACAGAGTCGTAACTCCCTAATGGTTCATGGTTCCCTGAACAACCCTAACCCCACTTATAGCCAACTTTTTCCTCACACCTTCATGTGTTATCCCAAATCTCCGACCAGATATGTTTTAATAAGTGATCCACTGATCAGATTCGACTGGTTCCGAACCCTTGACTGGTCCCGAACCCTTGACCGGTTTCAAACGGATTCGTTGGACAATAAAACGGACTATAAACAGACGGGGTTTTAGGCTCCCTTAACAAACACACAAACCATAGCTACTAAAGCAATATCTTAGAGCAGTAAGCTTGTCCAAATATACAAGCATATATACAAATAGAAATACAAATAGCCAGATCTTTACTTTAAGGAGGTTATTAGTAGAATATTCAAGAGGTTATTAGCAGAATTACAGTAAATCAACCATTAAAATCACATTATGAAATCCTGTGTGGTCTGCAACCATACAAACAAACGAGCTTCCACATGGATTTTATGTAGCCTTTGTGGAAATTGGTGTCACGCCCCCTGAGCAGAAATCAAAATTATCTACAAGAAGTATTAAATCAGGGAAGTGTTTTTGGGTATACCCAAATGAGATCAATCTGTGGACTAAAATCACATTGATATTAAAAGAGGATAACATCAAAGCAGCCTTCATAGAAAACCTGGAAGTATTCTATAACAGATGGGAAACTAAAAAGTCTGGGCAGGATGGTGCTATCGCCCTTGGTGCGGATGATGTCCTGGCTGACAGTAACTGTATGTCTGGTGGTGTTGGCCAGGTAGTCAGGAACTGTATGCATGGTGAAACACATATTAGTGGCCTCGAGGGAGGCAGGAGCTGTAGTGGGGAAACAAGTGTAGTCAAGGACAAGATAAAACGAATATTACAAACTAGTAATACCACAGGAGATAGCAAACAAGGGGACTCCACTAGCATTAGTGAGGATATATTACCAGAAACAACTGGTGAGAGCCCCATTGTTAGTGCTAGTGAGGATAGGAAAGAGACAGTTAAACATGCACCAACAGGGAATACAGTCACAGTAACCCAAGGTAAACAGAAACCAAGCCTGTGTACATACTATGCACTTGGTATCTGCAGGCATGGGGAATCTGGAAAAACAGATGGGACGTGCAACTTTGACCACCCTAGAAAATGCCGTGCCCATATGACAACAGGAAAATGCAAACTCCCTTCCTGTAAGCTTTTTCACCCTGAAATGTGTCCCTCTTCAGTACAGGAAAGACAGTGCTATAACTTATATTCCCAGGCACACCATCTAAAGGGGACAAAAAGATACAAAACATCCAGACAATGGGAAAACCTGGGTAGCCACAGCCACTCAAAAGGGAGAGGTTTTTTAGTGCCAGGAAAAAAAATACTGGCAGGAAATGGCAGAAATCGTACACTAAATCCAGTCATTTCTGGAGTGGAATCACAGTGATGGCCTCCACTCCAAACCAACAGATACGGATACTAGTGCCGGAAAAAAATTCTTCCCCTAGTACTACCAATACCAGCAATCAAATGACTTTCTTCTTTGCAAATATACAGGGTTTAAAGCCAGCAACGAGCAACAAAATACCTTTCATCCGTGGACTGCTTGCAGAGGCAAAGGCAATGTTCGCGGCTTTCACTGAGACCCACATAAAGGATCACTTGGACAACGAAATATGGATCCCAGGTTACAACCTATACAGATGCGACAGAGTGAACAGGCAAAAGTGGGGGGGGGGGAGGGTTGGCCTGTATATCGCAGAGTCACTTATTTGCACAGAACTGCTAAATGCCTCAAATGATGTAGTTGAAGTTTTAGCGGTAAAGATCGAGAACCAAAATCTAGTCATTGTGGTAGTCTACAAGCCTCCGGACACAACCTCCCAATAATTCCAGGAACAGCTGTTGAGAATTGACCACTGTCTGGAAAACCCTCCAGCTCCTGCCCCCAACATCTTGCTCCCGGGGGATTTCAACTTGAGGCACCTAAAATGGAGAAATATAGCAAATATTGTTGTTGCAGTGATAACACCAGGAGGCAGCTCTGACGAGAACTCTCACACACACGAGCTTTTAAATCTCTACACAAAATTCAACTTAAACCAGCAAATAATAGAGCCTACTAGATTGGAGAATACGCTAGACCTCATCTTCACTAACAATGATGATCTGATGCGAAATGTCACCATATCAAAAACAATATACTCAGATTACAACATAATCGAGGTTCAGACATGTATGCGCGGAGCCCCAGACCGACAAAACGAGATTAGTCACGAGGGAGCCTTCACCAAATTCAACTTCAATAACAAGAACATAAAGTGGGACAAAGTAAACCAAGTCCTAAACGATATAAGCTGGGAAGATAGACTAAGCAACACAGACCCCAACTTATGCCTAGAACAGATTAACTCAGTGGCACTCGATGTATGCTCAAGGCTTATTCCTTTAAGAAAAAGGAGAAATAGATGTAAAATAGAAAGAGACAGGTGCTCCCTTTACAGGCGACGGAAAAGAATAACAGAGCGGCTAAAATAGGGCAATATATCTGAAATGCGTAGGGAGACACTGGTCAGAGAAATAGCAAGCATCGAACTTAAGCTAAAGAAATCTTATAGGAGCCAGGAATCGTGGGAAGAACTAAAAGCCATAAATGAAATCGAAAGAAACCCAAAGTATTTCTTTTCTTATGCCAAATCAAAGTCGAGAACAACATCCAGTATTGGGCCCCTACTTAAACAAGATGGGTCCTACACAGATGACAGCAAGGAAATGAGTGAGCTACTCAAGTCCCAATGTGACTCAGTTTTTAGCCAGCCGCTAACCAGACTGAGAGTCAAAGATCAAAATGAATTTTTTATGAGAGAACCACAGAATTTGGTTAACACAAGCCTATACGATGTTATCCTGACGCCAAATGACTTCGAACAGGCGATAAATGACATGCCCATGCACTCTGCCCCAGGGCCAGACTCATGGAACTCTGTGTTCATCAAGAACTGCAAGAAGCCCCTATCACGAGCCTTTTCCATCCTATGGAGAGGGAGCATGGACACGGGGGTCCTCCCACTGTGAGGTAAAAGTTCAACAGATAGGAGTAGCGAGCGAGTATATATGACGATAGTTTGATTGCCGGCTGCTTGTTAAGGTAGGGTCAATCTAGCTCCCGCTATCCCCTTCCCTCCCTCCCTTTTCTCCACCCCGAAAAGTGACGTGTGGGGCTCGGACCAAACAGTAATCACTTGACTCACAGCTCCCAGCACAACTCTTGGAATGGCAGCTCTGGTCATCTGCCAACCAAAGAAACGTGTTGAAGGAGACGGATTGTAAACAGGTCCTGAGACGTCACTTTTTGATCTACCTACCTAAGTAATTGTAGGTAACAGCAGGCAACTACCCCTCATCTTTGTAGTGGTAAAGAACCTGTGTTCCTGTCATCTGGAAAGACTATTCAAGGCTGTAGACTCTGTGAAGAACTAGTCGTTGGGTTGTCACAAACACCTGTGACCCCCCACATCATCATCAACGGCTACAATTTCTACAAGACGGTGTCAATCTCAACCAGACACCCCAGTAAAACTGTACATATTAGCGTTGAATTCAAATGTCATTTTTCCATTTCATTTTTCTTTCACGTAGGATACAAACTCATGTTTTATTGTTTTATATTTTCATTACTTAATAATAAAGTGTTTATCTTTGTGAATTATTTTTTTCTATTCATTAATTTTCCTGAGGAGGAGCCAGCCTTAGTAACACTGTCTGAAGTTGTTACAGGGCTGAGTAAGACTTCACACCCACAGTTACTAAAAACAACAGACATAGCCCCACTCCACAAAGGGGGCAGTAAAGCAATAGCAAAGAACTACAGACCGATAGCATTAACATCCCATATCATAATCTTTGAAAGGGTCCTAAGAAGCAAGATCGTCACCCATCTAGATACCCATCAATTACACAACCCAGAACATGGGTTCAGAGCAGGTCGCTCCTGTCTGTCCCAACTATTGGACCACTACGACAAGGTTCTAGATGCACTAGAAGACAAAAAGAATGCAGATGTAATATAAACAAACTTTGCAAAAGCCTTCGACAAGTTTGACCATGGCGTAATAGCGCACAAAATGCGTGCTAAAGGAATAACAGGAAAAGTTGGTAGGTGGATCTATAACTTCCTCACAAACAGAACACAAAGAGTAGTAGTCAACAGAGTCAAATCTGAGGCAGGCGGCTACGGTGAAAAGCTCTGTTCCGCAAGGCAAAGAACTCTCTCCCATCTTGTTCTTCATCCTCATATCTGACAGAGACAGGGATGCAAGCCACAGCACCGTGTCTTCCTTTGCAGATGACACCCGAATCTGCATGACAGTGTCTTCCATTGCAGACACTGCAAGGTTCCAGGCGGACATCAACCAAATCTTTCAATGGGCTGCAGAAAACAATATGAAGTTCAACGATGAGAAATTTCAATTACTCCTGTATGGTAAACATGACGAAATTAAAACTTCATCAGAGTACAAAACAAATTCTGGCCACAAAATAGAGCGAAAAACCAACGTCAAAGACCTGGGAGTGATCATGTCGGAGGATCTCACCTTCAAGAACCATAACATTGTTTTAATCGCATCTGCTAGAAAAATAACAGGATGGATAATGAGAACCTTCAAAACTAGGGATGTAAAGCCCATGGTAACACTCTTCAGGTCGCTTGTTCTATCTAGGCTGGAATATTGCTGCACACTAACAGCACCTTTCAAGGCAGGTGAAATTGCTGACCTAGAAAATGTACAGAGAACCTTCACGGCGCGCATAACGGAGATAAAACACCTCAATAACTGGGAGCGATTGAAGTTCCTGAACCTATACTCCCTGGAACGCAGGCGGGAGAGATACATGATTATATACACCTGGAAAATCCTAGAGGGATTAGTACCGAACTTGCACACGAAAATCACTCATAACGAAAGCAAAAGACTTGGCAGACGATGCAACATCCCCCCAGTGAAAAGCAGGGGTGTCACTAGTACGCTAAGAGACACAATAAGTGTCAGGGGCCCAAGACTGTTCAACTGCCTCCCAGCATACATAAAGGGGATTACTAATAGACCCCTGGCTGTCTTCAAGCAGGCACTGGACGGGCACCTAAAGTCGGTACCTGACCAGCCGGGCTGTGGCTCGTACGTAGGATTGCGTGCAGCCAGCAGTAACAGCCTGGTTGATCAGGCCCTGTTCCACCATGAGGCCTGGTCACAGACCGGGCCGCGGGGGCGTTGACCCCCAGAACTCTCTCCAGGTAAACTCCAGTCAAGCCGATCAGAAAGCACTTAGAGTATCTTATCAAATTTCCCTCATAAAGACAGCAGAGGCTAAGGAATTCTCACTCATATTAGTGTTATGCCATTGAACACCAGAAGTAAACAAATGAACAATAGCAATGCATGTTCTTGTGAGGCTCTTTGAACATGTTATTAAGATAAAAAAACTAGCTGACCTACTTGCATGTTCTCGCTACACAAATCTGAGGATTCATTTTGCAATATAAGTTAAGGTTTTGGTTGCAAGTGGATCACATTATGTATTAAGTACTTACTATCAATACACAAATAACCCGCACATAAAAGAGAGAAGCTTACGACGACGTTTCGGTCCGACTTGGACCAGTGACTTTGTCAATGGTCCAAGTCGGACTGAAACGTCGTCGTAAGCTTTTCTCTTTTTTATGTGCGGGTTATTTGTGTATCGTTCCAGTCAAGGTATTGTGCCTTTTTGTTATTTACTTACTATCAAGCTTAAATACATTGTAAGTAATTCATACATGGCTTTCAACCATTCATACATGGCTTTCAACCATTCATACATGGCTTTCAGCCATTCATACATGGCTTTCAGCCATTCATACATGGCTTTCAGCCATTCATACATGCCTTTCAGCCATTCATACATGCCTTTCAGCCATTCATACATGGCTTTCAGCCATTCATACATGCCTTTCAGCCATTCATACATGGCTTTCAGCCATTCATACATGGCTTTCAGCCATTCATACATGGCTTTCAGCCATTCATACATGCCTTTCAGCCATTCATACATGGCTTTCAGCCATTCATACATGGCTTTCAGCCATTCATACATGCCTTTCAGCCATTCATACATGGCTTTCAGCCATTCATACATGGCTTTCAGCCATTCATACATGGCTTTCAGCCATTCATACATGCCTTTCAGCCATTCATACATGGCTTTCAGCCATTCATACATGGCTTTCAGCCATTCATACATGCCTTTCAGCCATTCATACATGGCTTTCAGCCATTCATACATGGCTTTCAGCCATTCATACATGCCTTTCAGCCATTCATACATGCCTTTCAGCCATTCATACATGGCTTTCAGCCATTCATACATGCCTTTCAGCCATTCATACATGCCTTTCAGCCATTCATACATGGCTTTCAGCCATTCATGCACGGCTTTCAGCCATTCATACATGGCTTTCAGCCATTCATACATGGCTTTCAGCCATTCATACATGGCTTTCAGCCATTCATACATGGCTTTCAGCCATTCATACATGGCTTTCAGCCATTCATGCATGGCTAAAGCCACATATTTTGCAAAGAAACTGTCCGTTAATACGAATCTTTCACCCACTGAAGGCTTTATCAAGGTGGGTGAAACGTATAAGCAAAAAAAGGCTCCCTTGTTGAAAATGGTTTTTTTTTTTACCATCTATTGTTGGTTTATTGAGATTCGTTTACAATTTACAGAATTTACAGTACATCATATTATAAATTATCTGGAAATCTGTGCAGCTTTAGTTTTGTAAAGCTAACCACTCTATGAAGTTCTCGATGCTTTTAGCACCCACATGACATAAACCCGTCTGGGCTCCGTGGAAGTTGACTTTGATTGCTCTGATATTACATCAAATATAAAATTTAGTTTAAAATTTCATGGTTTTATGGAGTTACTAGGCTAGTTTTTGCAAAATTTTCTTACCTTTGCTAATATGAGGTGATATATTGTCTTGTATTTTGTAAGCCAGAGTTAATGATAGAGTTTTATATATTTATATGTCATGGATGTTAGTTATGATATGTGTAGAGTACCACGGAGGGATATCATTATAGGTATAGTAGTATAAAATGGGGCGACACGGCTCAGACCAGAAACACGTAAACAGTGTAGTAGTGGAAGATCTAAGGTTCCACTCTACCTTCAGCTAAATAACCCATAAAAATTTACCGTTTCATTTAAATATAATATTGAGTACAAATCTTGACGATGAACATATCGAGGAGTTAAATTTGCTGGGATAATAGTACCTCTCAGAGCTGAGTGTTAAGTAATAAGCAGTTTAAGGATAGTTTACAACTACAAGTCGAAAAAGTTGCCTTGCAGCAGGCAGCTCTTGATTTCTGTTGTCGGTGAACTCAGTTCTGTTAACGCATATGTCTGCCATTAACAGACTTAGGATAGAGCCTTCACCAGTCCTTAAGCTGAATGACTGACACACACACACAAATACACATAGCTTCAAGAAAAGGTATGAACCACAATTAGGTGAGTACAGTTAAGTGAGTACAAGGAAAAGGCCAAGTGTCTATCGATAAATATCCCTAACAACTGGTAACTAACACATGGATACTGTTCCTTGTTTATGTGAATGACATACCAGAGGAGAATGTGGCGAATGTGCCTATTTGACGATGATGTGAAACTAATGAGAAGAAAAACGGGGAAAAATAAGATGTTTGAATCCAATTCTAGCAAATGAAACGGTATGTAGATTGGTGAAGGAAAGAGAAAACAGGACATTGAGTAAAGACTCGGGGAACAAAGACTAGCGATTTCGCTCACAGAAAAAGACGGAGGTGAGTGCCTAGCATATCGCTAGAGGTTCACATGAGCAGAATAACCTTTGCAGCAAATGTTCGTTTGTCAAATCAACGAGTAGTCTTCATTAATCTCAAGTCATTTCTGTGTTTTTATACAAAATAAGACAGGTTCATCTTCAAGCATGCAGCACTAGCTGGACACCTGAAAAAAATCATATTTAGAAACCGGAGAAAGTCCAGAGGTATGCAACTAACTAAGAGAAATGAGTTATAAGAAGCTAACGGAACTGAACCTGGAGGTACTGGAGGACAAATAAACCAGGAAAGACATACTGACAACATACGAAATATTTAGATGGTAAGTAAGGATCGTCAGGAAACAGGACAAATGTTTCGTGACGCGGGTCTTAGATAATGACCCGCCTTTGGAGCTTTGGTCATCTGACCGAGGCCTTCCGCTGGCTTACCGGCCCACACCTTTAAAAATTATGGTCTTTTACAACCATGTTTTTATATGAAATATTTAGAGAAGCTCATGGGGTTAGGTTAGTTGATAGGCGAAAAACACGACCTCATGGGAACAGCTGGAAGTTTGGACCCCTCATGGAAGGTTCCTTGATGTTGGTGAGGGGCTCTTGATTTAGGGAATTGGATCTGTGCTCCAGTTCCCCGAATTAAGCCTGAATGCCTTCCACATCCCCCCCTCCCCTGGGCGCTGTATAATCCTACGGGTTTAGCGCTTCCCCTTGATCATAATAATAATGGAAGTTTGGAACATAGATGAGCCAGAGAGTAATGGTGAAGCGTAATGGTTTCGTCGATGTGTTGGAAGTAGGAACCATAATTAGTTTCGTGGCAAGTACAATAGAGCCCACTTTAACATAGCTTAGGAGTTTAAGATTTATTTATTATTGTTTAGAGATTTACAGTATAATAACCTATGTGACATATCAAGATATTAATGAAAATAAGACATACTAACCAAATTTCCTAAATTTGCTTGTAACAGATAAGTGAACTGTTTATATAGATCCAATTGCACTCCTGTTAACCCTTTTGGGGCCTAGTTCCTAGGCCTATTGTGTATCCATATGCTCTTGCGCTGCCCTCCACAGGATGGCTATGGATGCACAATTAACTAGTTACGTCGGTGGCAAAAATCTAAAGTCTAAATCTCATAAAATATATGAATTATAAATAATTTGACCTGTTTATTAAGAGCATCTGGAATATATTAATTTTTGGCTGCCAAACGTTTTGCCCAATGTTGGTTTCTTTTAATAATTTAAGTATTATTGTATAATTACAAATCATTATTACATAAATTTTATGATTAACACATCGGCTGTCTCCCACCTAGGCAGGGTGGCCCGAGAAAGAAAAACTTTCACCATCATTCACTCCATCACTGTCTTGCCACATTAACACATCTCCTTCAAGAGAACCAAAGGATTTTATTGGGAAATGTATTTTTTTCTTTGTCAAGGGAGATGTAAATGTTGTCAATGTTGGTTACTGAGAGCGGCATCTATTTTGGAAAATAAAATTGAGTAACAGCAGAGTTCTCTGATGCGCAACGTACGATTTTCACTCAATTTACATTGTTATAAAGTTGAGTGAGATGTATTTAGTTGTAATGTTGGTTAACTTTATGGGTAGAGAATATTTGTTACTAATCTTAAAGATTTAGATTACACAAATAACCCGTACATAGAAGAGAGGAGCTTACGACGACGTTTCGGTCCGACTTGGTCCATTTACTAAGTCACACTAACGAAAAGTGTGACTTTGTAAGCTCCTCTCTTCTATGTGCGGGTTATTTGTGTATCTGGAGTTTACCTGGAGAGAGTTCCGGGGGTCAACGCCCCCGCGGCCCGGTCTGTGACCAGGCCTCCTTAGGTCAGTGTCCCAGGATGCGACCCACACCAGTCGACTAACACCCAGGTACCCATTTTACTGATGGGGAACATAGACAACAGGTGGAAAGAAACACGTCCAATGTTTCTACTCTGGCTGGGAATCGAACCCAGGACCTCACCGTGTGAAGCGAGAGCGTTAACCACCAGGCCACCATAGCCCGTTGTTCCAGTCACGGAACAATAGTGTTATAACTTCTGGGTAAGGATAAAGGGAAGTGAGGCAGATAACTTATCTGCCTCAGTGTTCAGCCAGTATCTTTAGTGGATACGACGCAACTTGCTCCAGATAGGTACTATCATTTCAGCCTGGGACTGAAATATAGGGGTATGGTGGAACCCTGGGGACTGAAAACTGCCAATGATGTAAATGATCTAGAAGTTAGTGGCTTCGTCGGTCCATTAGAGAGAAGAACGTTAAAAGATGAGTTGTTTGAGGTAATCAGTCCCTCAGCCTCGAGTCCAGTCCATCAGTCTTGATGGACTGATGAACTGATGAACTCCAGACTGAGGGACTGATGAACTCCAGACTGAGGGACTGATGAACTCCAGACTGAGGGACTGATGAACTCCAGACTGAGGGACTGATGAACTCCAGACTGAGGGACTGATGAACTCCAGACTGAGGGACTGATGAACTCCAGACTCAGGGACTGATTACCCTAAACTCAAGTGTCTCATTCATTAAAACGGTCAATAAACAACTAGATTATGAGAATCAAACATTCCTGTAGTTAAAACCTGAGAAATTAGAATGATATTATAATTATAGAGTTAAAACGCCATTAAAACGCCATTAATTGTAAAAATTAATAAAATTACAATTGTGATTATGTAGGAGTTATAAGGTAATTATGGCTAATTGGATTTCTGGATATTAGTAACAGGGGGAGGGATAACTTTTGTGGTCTTATTGGATCTATTAACCACTATAAACCATACCACGAGTGGGGTTAGAACCCGCGATCAGTGTCCAGTGGCTAAAGCGACGGTCTAGAGTTTTATGACTCTCTGACCGCGAGTTCTAACCCCACCCGTAGAAAGATTTGTTTGCAGTCGTGTCAATACGATTACGTGAGTCATATTAATTACTATAAATTACAAACCACTGGGATTATAGCTAAACAAACTTATGGTTTGGATTATTTCCTGAGATTATCTTGATTATTAATTATCCCATAATTCATTTTCCTCAATATTTATGCTGGCAGTCATAAACTCTTATAATAATTTTGGTGGTGTTATCTGATAATTTTTAACAGTAGATAATATTTATTTAATAAATGTGATCCTCAGGATCATTACCAACACATAAATTATTTATTTTATTAGTTATTTCCACCAATTTTGACATTACTGAACTTTCTGACAATTTTTGAGTTCCAACTGACTATTTATTTAAATAATTACATGACCAAAACTTTCCATTACTAACATTAAACCATTAAATTTCCGACATTATTTGGTTATTATAATAAGCGCAATTTAATTTAGCCTAATACAACTAATTATATTTTAGATAAGTTTACAATAATTTAATAATAAACAAACACAACGAAATATATTTTTTTCTTTAGGTTCAGAATGATTTTTGCGAAGTTACTTCATACACAAATTTTTGCTTGCTTTATTCGGCAAGAAGAGCATTACTATTAAGCCATAATAACAAGTCTTACCTATTCGTTACGATATATATATATATATATATATATATATATATATATATATATATATATATATATATATATATACACACACACACAATAAGATCACTGGCGACCTACCTACATCATCATAAAAAGTCAGGTGTTGTTGTGGGTGGCAGTGAGGTGTAGTCTCGTCTGTATATGCCTTCCTGTTAACCTTTTTTTTTATAGTTCCTTGATAATGTGAGAAATCTCGAAAGTGCTTGGATTATTATTATAATAAAAAAGAAGCGCTAAACCACAAGGCTATACAGCACTGCAGGGCAGGAAGTGAGGGTATCAGGTGGCAAAAGGGAGAGGGATGATTAGTAGGTTACGGAGAACAGCGGGGCAGTGGATAGTGCAGGAGTAGAGGGTAGCAAGAGATTGAGGTAGAAAGGGCTGAGGGGAGTGTGAAAGGTATTATCATCAGAGTTTGTGGAGTAAGTCAATTGTTGTCAAGAAGTCAGTGAGTCAGGATTAAAGGAGGGTCCATCAGCAAGAAGGGAAGGTAAAGAGAGTGAGTAGTAGAGAGGAGACGACGTTGGAGGTAAATTCTGCGTGCTCGTTGATAGGGTGGGCAGTCTAACAGAATGTGGCTAATCAATACTGGAACCTGACACTTCTCACAGAGAGGAACAGGGTGCCTCTCCTTGAGATACCCATAAGACGAGTATGGCCAATGCGAAAATGGGAGAGAATAGTCTCCCAACCTCGACACTGATGACAAGAAGACGGCCAGTAACCTATACTGGGTTTAATAGAATGAAGTTTGTTACCGAGCAGATTAGACCAATGTTGTTGCCAACGGGTGTGAAGGTGGGTAGCTATTACAGCAAAATAGTCCGTAAATGGAACACCTCTATATGAAGCTGGTAGGTCATATACTGCTGACCGCGCAGCAGTGTCTGCCTGTTCATTGCCCTGTACGTCAACATGACCAAGGACCCAACAAAAACAATATCTTTATGCTTGGTAGAGATGCGGCATAGCCAAAGTTGGATACGGAGAACTAGGGGGTGAGGTGTATCAAATTTTTGTATAGCCTGTAAAGCACTAAGGGAGTCTGAGACCAGGGCAAGATTAAAAAGTCTCCGGGCCCTAGGCTATTCAGATTGGCGGGGCCCCTTTGAGTTACGGATAAGCGAAGCGACCCCTTTCAGCTTGACCACTGATGATCAGCCCGGTAACTGTAGTCTTTCACCAGCAGTTTAGCTTTCTCTTCAAACATTTCAAAAGCTTCATCATTGCGAAGTGAGCTTACAAATTCCACTAAGCCTGCATAGAGGTTAGCACAAGTAGCCATTTCAATTTCAATTTTCTGAAGTGTCTTGTTCGTGTTCCTTTGCACTTGCACCATGTGCGCAGTCTTGGATGAGCCCCTGAACCCCTTGGACTGCGGGGCCCCCAAATGCGCGGGGCCCTAGGCAAATGCCTAGTTTGCCTGTGCGGTAATCCGGCCCTGTCTGAGACAACCATAAATGATGACACAGGCATAGATGCAGTACGGATAAGTGCTGCAAGAATGGCATACAATTCAGCTGTAAAAATGCTGCCGAGGATAGTAAATGTCCTCTCATGACACTGTCCAGAAATGCTGTCGTGAATCCGATGCCATCAGAAGACTTAGATCCATCTGTGTACTGTGATGGCAAGAGAATAAGAGCAGAAGTGATCAAGAAAAATAGAGCAGGAAACTACCATAGGCAGTTAGGCTTTCCAGCAAGGGAGTGAGAAAGAACAGACCCGAACAGCTGGAATTTCCCAAGGGGGGGCAGGGAAAAGTGAGATGCTACGTGAACATTGAAAGGTGGTAACTGAAGGGAAGACAAGAGCGAATGTAGGCAAAGAGAAAAGGGATGGAGCAAACAGGGGCGACGAACAAATAAAGAATGTCTATTAACATCGGTGACTATTCTATATATGGAAGGATTACAGAGATCATGAGAGCGAACATAGTAGCGAAGGCAATGGGCGTCACGGCAATCGGACATGGATGGAATATTCGCTTCAGCATAGAGGCTCTCAACAGGGGAAGAGCAAAAAGTACCAAGGCATAAACGTAATCCCTGGTGATGGATGGGATTAAGGCTAGAGAGAGTAGCAGGAGAGGCCGCTCAATAGATCTGGTCACCATAATTGAGTTTCGATAAAATGAGGGCTGAATGTAGGCGAAGGAGAGTTCGACGATCAGCTCCCCATGAAAGATGAGCAAGGGTTTTAAGAAGGTTCAACTGGTTGTGACAAGTTGCTTTCAGAGAGGTAATGTGAGGTTTCCAGGATAACCTACGGTCAAAGAGAAGGCCTAGAAACCTGACCATCTCACGTTCAGGGATACGGGAGCCATAGAGGTGCAAAGATTGATCGGAGATGACAGAGAGTCTAGTGAAAGTAATTTGGCGAGTTTTAGTAGTGGAAAATTTAAACCCATGCTTGGTGGCCCATTTGAAAACATGGTCGACCGCATGCTGGAGAGAAACTGTAATGAGGTGACAGTCAGCGCCTGCACAAGCAATAGCGAAGTCATCAACATAGAGTGATGACCAAATATTGGATGGAAGAAGAGAGGCCAAATCATTTATAGCAAAGAGAAAAAGTTTTGTGCTCAAAACACATCCCTGGGGGACACCTTCAGCTTGGACAAAGTCCGGGGAGAGCATATTATTCACCCAAACACGGAAATGTCTGTCAGTTAAGAAGTTCTTAAGGAAGGATGGTAGATTGCCTCACAGGCCTAAGGAGTGGGCTTGGGCCAAAATGTTATGCCTCCAAGTTGTGTCATATGCCTTCTCAAGATCAAAAAATATGGCAATAACTGAGTGGTTATTTGCAAAGGCATTACGAACATACATATCCAAGCGTAGTAAGGGGTCTATGGTAGAACGGCCCTTACGAAAGCCATACTGACTAGTGGAGAGACTGTTGTGTTTCTCTAGATACCACATTAAATGTCGGTTTACCAGATGTTCCATCACTTTGCAAACTGCACTAGTAAGAGCAATGGGACGATAGTGGGAGGCATCATGTCCCGTAGTAGCCGGTTTGCAGAAAGGGAAAACAATGGCGAATTTCCACAGCTTGGGAAGAACTCCATGTGACGAAATAAGACTGAAGAGTTGTAAGAGGACTGTAAGGGCTGACTGATGTAAATGTTGTAACATCCGAATATGAATTCCGTCAGGCCCAGCTGCCGATGATAGGCAAGCCGAGAGTGTTGCCTCCAGTTCCAGAAGTGTAAAAGGCACATTATAAGATTCTTCTTTGAAAGAAGAAAAGTCTAAGCGTGCTAACTCTCTGGCAGACTTTGAAGAAAGAAACGAGGGGCATAGAAGGAGCCCCTGAGAAATACGGACCAAATGGTTGCCAATTTCAATGGCAATGTCAAGAGGGTTTGCTATATCAACACCAGCAACCTGCAGAACAGGAGTTGGGTCAGGAGAGCATTTACCACTCAGTTTCCATACTAGTTTCCAGACTGCACTCATAGAGGAAGCCGAGCTGATGGTGGAAACAATCTCACCAGCAAGTGCATTTAGTGTCACGGATGACACGGCAAGCAACCACTCGCTTCTGCTTAAAATCAAGGAGTCTCTCTGTGGTTCTATTGTACCGGTACCTGCCCCACGCAGCGCGTTTCTAACGTACTGCCCGAGCACAAGCAGGAGACCACCATGGCACACACTTCTGAGAATGCCTGCCTGAGGTTTGGGGTATAGAATGAGAAGCAGCAGTTAAAACTGACGTCGAGAAGAGGTGTAAAAGCTCATCAATGGAGGATGAAGAAGGAAC
This sequence comes from Cherax quadricarinatus, assembly GCF_038502225.1. Lineage (NCBI taxonomy): Eukaryota > Metazoa > Arthropoda > Malacostraca > Decapoda > Parastacidae > Cherax > Cherax quadricarinatus. The sequence continues at coordinate 305,872 of NW_027195114.1, forward strand.
CTCACTAAAAGCAATGAGTTGCATGTAAATGTCCCAATTTCCTCGATCAAATTGCCAGCGTGGGCTACGAAGAGGTGGTGGATATGAAAGAGAAGTAAGAATGATTGGAAAATGATCACTGTCATGTAAGTCTGGTAGAATAGACCAGCAAAGTCTAGTGCAGTGGAGGGAGAGCAGACCGAGAGATCGATGCAAGAGAGAGTACGAGTACGAGGATCAAAATGGGTGGGAGTACCCATATTTAAAACATGGAGGGGGCGAGAAGCAAGAAAAGCCTCCAACTGAATGCCACATGAATCACAATGAGATCCCCCCAGAGGAAATTGTGGGCATCAAAATCGCCAAGTAACAGAAGTGGTGGTGGTAAGGATGAAACAAGAAAGACAAAATCTGGGATAGATAATGCCTGAGAAGGAGATACAAAGAACATATTGTAAACCACTTATTCAAGTGGATACGGGCTGCAGCGTAATGCAGAGAGGTATGAACAAATAGTTGATGGTACAGAATATCATTGCGTAGAAGAAGGGCACTTTCATTAAAGGTCCCATCAGAAAAAGGATTCGAAGTATACAATAAATTATAGCCTGAGATGGGTTGGAAAACAGCCGAGTGTAATTTTGGTTCTTGTAAGCAAACACCAACAGGGGAAAACTGGGAAAGCAACATCTGAAGCTCACCCCGATTACCCCTGAGGCCGCGGATATTCCACTGTAAATAGACCATGATTGGCAACGAGGAAAATGCCAGAAATCCACAGGCAAAGGCACCTACGGACTAGAGAGATTAGAAAAGTCTACGTGTGGTGGCATCGGAAAAAGTTCAAGCAGCGAAGAAACGGAGTGTTGCGAAGAAAGGAGTTGTGGAGATGGAGGAGAGGGAAGAGAAGGAACAGCAGGTAGATCAGTGTCCATTGAAGGTTTAGTGTCTGCAATATATTCTGAAATAGCTTCAAGTGTTTCTGAATTCAAAGACGTTGTATGGGAGACAGAGATAGGAGGAGGAGGGTGAGTAAAGATTGGAACAGTAATGGACTGTACCAAAGTAGGGGGGGAGACGAAAGAGTGTAGGGAACTGGAGAAGAAGTGTGGGAGGGGACAGAAGAGGCAGAAACCTGGGAGGTGGCAGAAGAGGGAGAAACTTGGGAGGGGACAGGGGAGGAAGGCACAGTATGAGGAGGAGGGTGAACCTCCACACTTGTAATAGAGCCAGTGAGAGGGAATGAACCAGGCACAGAGACTGGAAAGGTAAAGTGTGGAGGTGGAAGAAGGGAAGGAGGGGGGCAAAGAAGATTTGAGCAATGGGGATTTTTTGGACTTCTGAGAAGTAGAGGGGCGATTAGTAGGTGTTGTATAAGGTCTTGTCGATACCGGGGTGTGTGAGGGAGAACACAAAGATGTGAGAACAGACTGAGGTGTTGAAGTAGGGACGTCTGAGCCCAGGACAGCAAAAGAATTAGATACAGGAGTGACAATGGGAGGGGTAGCCACAGAGGAGGCTGCAGAAGATTGGACCCCAGAAGTGAGGGGACATTTTGAAACACGAGAATAAGAAACACAGGGTAGTCTTCCTTGGAGGCGGAGATGAGAAACTGCCATAGCATAAGGGAGACCTTCTGCCTCTTTGAGTCAACGGATTTCTCGCTCATTTAAGTAGACCTGGCAATGGTAAGAGTACGAAGGGTAAGCCTCATGACAATTAAGGTAAGAGGGAGGTCGACTGCAAGATATATTAGAATGGTCATCAGCACCACAGACTGGGCATTCAGCTATAGATCTGCAATATTTCGCTGGGTTACCAAATTGCCAGCAATTTCTACGCTGTTGCAGTGTAGGGATCACCTTTCAAACTTGTAACCGATGTCCTGCTACATAAACAGAGGATGGGAGTTCACGGCTGTCAAAAGTTAAGCCACATTGAAATGGTATCGTCTCCGCCCATGGGCAGGAAGGACGTAAGTGTCTACCTTGAGGATTGGGAGATCTTGGAGTTCCAGCTGTTCGAGAATGTCATTGCCACATGTCTGGAAATTCTGTTGGACTACAGTATGGGGCAGAATGACAGTACCACTACAAGAATTGAGGGAATAATGTTTTTTGAGAGTGACAGGAATAGTATCGATATGTGAAAGAAGAGAGAGCATGAGCTTGGGTAGCATTCTGGACAGTGATGATGCACATACTGCTCTTAAGAGCATGAAATGAAATATCTCTACCAACATGGCATAGGAGTGCCTTGCCAATACTATGGTCAGAAAGATAGGCAATAGAGGAAGTCGGTTGAAAATTAAAGAATTTAGTCCATTGTGCATTCCGAAACTGAGCGTGGAAAGGGAGTGCATGTGTCGATCTTTACTGAGTAGAACGAGGTGGTGGTGAATTACCATTATCAGGTAACTGTCGTTGGCGTTTAGGAGTGGGACTGGAGTTGGTCTGACATAGAACGGGTTGACGATTCGAAAATTGCTGCACCATAGAGGGAGAGGCTGGAAGCATAGTCAAAGGAGGGCGGAGGTCAGACAAATCGATGGAGTCTGTCGAAACCCCGGCACCTGAAGCAGGTGATGAAACAGCACCAACAAGAGGTACAGGGGCATCAGTAGTGTCTGAAGAGTGGTCAAAAAACGAGGCAGGGTCAGAATGGAGTGTGGTATCAAGAAGGGGCCCAGGGGTAGCAGGTTCATGGATTAGGTCCTCCATGGTTACCTTACTTCTTTTTGTTAAAAAAAAGAAAGATGAAAAGAAAAGAAAAATAAAAAAGAATAAAAAAAGGGGGGAATGGGGAGGAATAGTTCCTAGGAGGAATGAAAGGGCCGGAAATCTCCCTCTGCACCCAAGAGGACCTCAGCACCGCAAGTAGCGCAGATGTGACATGGAACCCGTGCCATATCCTACCCTACCCTTCATGCCAGTAAACCAGCAATCCGGGATAGCAACCTCACATCTGCTGAGCTACCTCGGTGGACAAAAGAGAGGGCGGCCGGATATTCGCCACAAAGTATACCTCCTTTGGCCACCACCCCCGGAATCCAAAAGGCTGCCTCCACAGATACACCCATCGCCCGAAAGACACCCAAAGCCACCCCCCGGGAGACCAGAGAGGGATCGGGACATCCCCAGGCGATCCAGATTCCACGGCAAACTACGCCACCGCCAAAAACCTTAACGGAATGGGAGGGACCCCGGTACCCTTCCCCCTATCTAGGAACCAGTGCGCCTGCAGGAAGAATCCCAAAGGCCAAAAAGAAGAAGGGAATAAGGGAGGGACGGGGAGGAGGAGGGGGAAAGGAAAAAGAAAGGATGGGGAGGATGGGATAGGGAAGGGGGGATTGGAGGGTAATTAGGTTTGGTCTGAGGAGGGAGACCATCAGGTCTAATTCCTCAGACCAAGAGCCTCTTCATCACGCCAAGGAGCCCCCCTTGAAGAGAAAAGCACTTGGAATTTCATATTTTGTCACAGCAGTTGTTCTGCATATTGTGATATCACCTGTTTACTGTGATCTTATTGCATTATAGGTAGTTAGTTCGTAGACAACACGCACCCAGGGAGGTACATTCATCTTGTGGTAGTAAGCTGGTGGAGAGCAACCAGCCAGGGAGGTACTACCATCCTGTGGTAGTAAGTTGGTAGACAACAACCACTCAGGGAGGTACTATCATCTTGTGGTAGTAAGCTGGTAGAGAGCAACCAGCCAGGGAGGTACTACCATCCTGTAGTAGTAGGTTGGAGACTTGGGGTAGAGACGAGACATGGGGTAGAGGAGGCGAGACATGATGTAAAGGAGGCGAGACATGGGATAGATGAGGCGAGACATGGGGTAGAGGAGGCGAGACATGGGGTAGAGGAGGCGAGATTTGGGGTAGAGGAGGCGAGACATGATGTAGAAGAGGCGAGACATGGGATAGACGAGGCGAGACATATGGGTACATTTAAGAATGCAGTAGCAGTGTGTACAGCAGAAGCGTGTGGTTACTGGAGAGAGATTGTAGAAGGAGAGAGACGCAGTTTAATTAATGACGAGGTAAGAAGGTTGTAAAAGACAAAGTTGGCGTACAAGAGGTTGTCACTGTGTACAACCCAGGAGTCCAAATGGCTTTTTATCCTGGGTGTAAAGGGAGCAAAATAAACACAGCAGAAAAGTTTTCACTTACATTATCCTTCACCAATTTAGAACAGCAATATGTACACTGTATACACTATGTACAGTGATAGGTATTAGTGCACTCCACGGTAAGCAAGGCAGAATAGAAACCACTAGAGAGCAGACCGTGCTTCAACCAGCTCTAGAATGGGAATGACAAGGGCAGACAGGAGAGTGGTACCCACATAACCTCTGCGATTGCCAAAACCATCTTCTTATTGGCTAGAACCTGGTCACTAGTTGAACGACGGGGCCCCATCATCAACTCTTAGCAACCTGGTTCGCTGGTTGGGGGAGATAACCTGTAAATGAGGGTGTGTACATGCGCCGAATAAAGGTTACGTACTCTTTGCATGCCACACAAGTAATATATGGAAGCAGAGGTATAATGGAGAATAAAAGAGAGGTGAAGAAAGAGGCGAGGAATGCAAAAGGAGAATTAATGAGAGAGTGAGAGAGGTTTTATCAGAACATTCTGCTGAGAATGAGAAAAAACTTTGAAGTGAGATCATTAAGTTGAGAAAGTCTAGGGAAGAAATGCATTTAAAATAATATAAATCATAGCCCCTATTGTTGCTTTTATCCCCATCATTACCAGAAGTACTTGAAGAAGACCTTGTATAACCGTTGATGCTTTGTGCAATTCATTTTATAAATTCTTGTAAACATTTGCGATATTTCTCTTGCTTTCTCTCTGTAGCTTCATGTAGTTAATGAAATCCTCGTCGAATTCATTTTCGTAAATTTGTTGATTTTTAGCCTATGGTTTCAGCTTGTTATCACGTCTTTTTCACGTTTTGTCTTGTTTTAGAATATTATTGTTTTTGACAGATTTTTTCAGTCTTCTCCGCAATTTGCTTTTCGTTATCTGTATTTAGTAGTTCGATCCAGATAACGTTAATAATGCCTCGGCGCATCTTAGCAAAGATAGTTTGTCTGTGGCTAGGAGCCATCTTAGTGATAGATTTGGATCTAAAAAAACTGAGATGTGTTTGATAAAAACACGATATAAACATATTAACAGTTCCCTGATAATGTGAGAAATCACGAAAGTGCTTGGAATCTCACTATTCTTTTTCAGCAGTGGTTGTTATGCCTATTGTGATACCAGCTGTGAATCTGTTGCATTGTTATGCAAGTAGCTTAAATCACGAAATCGTAATGACACCATTGTAAACAAATCATACCACCATACTCTAATCACGGGTTCTAACCCCACCCGTGGTATGGTTTACACGAGTCACTACCTGCGTGGAAAAATTTTCCCTTTAAGACTGACGAGTTTTACGGCCTCTACCTATTACCTATTACCTCAAACTGCCTTAACTTGACCCACGAAATCTGGACAAGTATCTTCTCCAGGTGCCAGATCAACCAGGCTATGATGGATATATGGGGTAGTGGGCCTCCAGCAGCAACAGCCTGGGTGACTAGGCAAGCACCAGACGAGCCTGGCCCATGACCGGGCTCAGAGAGTAGATAAACTCTAGTAACTCTTCGAAAGTATATTAAAGGTAAGGTATAAACCACACCAGTGGCTAGCGCGTCGGTCTGGAGTTTTGTGACTCTGATCGCGGGTTCTAACCCCACCCGTGGTAGGGGTTTATTTTAAACTGCCTTAATTTCGTCATACAAATAGCAGTCAAACTCCTAATTTTGTTTATTGGGACGAAATACTACACAAAATATAATTATTATGTTCCCATTACTTTGAATTTCTTGATACCCAGTTACATCCCACTACAATTTTAAATTTCATAAGAACTTAAGAACGAAGGAGCACTGCTGTAGGCCTACTGGCCCAACTAGTCAGGTCAAACTCACACCCAGCCACACCCAGCACTTCCCTGATAACTTATAGTCACTCCATCACTTTTCATATGAGGGAGAGTTTAATTTAAATTATAATTTCCAGTATGGGTAGTTTTTTTTTATTATTATCACACTGGCCGATTCCCACCAAGGCAGGGTGGCCCGAAAAAGAAAAACTTTCACCATCATTCACTCCATCACTGTCTTGCCAGAAGGGTGCTTTACACTACAGTTTTTAAACTGCAACATTAACACCCCTCCTTCAGAGTGCAGGCACTGTACTTCCCATCTCCAGGACTCAAGTCCGGCCTGCCGGTTTCCCTGAACCCCTTCATAAATGTTACTTTGCTCGCACTCCAACAGCACGTCAAGTATTAAAAACCATTTGTCTCCATTCACTCCTATCAAACACGCTCACGCATGCCTGCTGGAAGTCCAAGCCCCTCGCACACAAAACCTCCTTTACCCCCTCCCCCCAACCTTTCCTAGGCCGACCCCTACCCCGCCTTCCTTCCGCTACAGACTGATACACTCTTGAAGTCATTCTGTTTCGCTTCATTCTCTCTACATGTCCGAACCACCTCAACAACCCTTGGTTCGGACATGTAGAGAGAATGAAGCGGAACAGAATGAATTCAAGAGTGTATCAGTAGTTCCTTCCATTTATTTTTTGGCGTCATACCAATTATTATTATTATTATAATCAAGGGGGAAGTGCTAAACCCGGAGGATAATACAGTGCCTGGGGGGGGATGTGGAAGGCATTCAGGCTTAATTCGGGGAACTGGAGCACAGATCCAATTCCCTAAATCAAGAGCCCGTCACCAACATCAAGGAACCTTCCTTGAGGGGGCGTCATACCAAGTTTCGCTTAGAGCGATAATTTCTGGAGTTTCCGCTAAGGTGCATGTGCATAATTCTTCCCTGTTCTGGAAAATGTTGCGAGCATTTGGGTTACGAATGAGAGAGAGAGAGAGAGAGAGAGAGAGAGAGAGAGAGAGAGAGAGAGAGAGAGAGAAAGAAAGAGAGATAGGGAGAGTGAGAGAGAGAGAGAAGGGGGAGATAAAGTTAATATAAGTGACTGTGGAACGGGAGGAGGGAGTGAAAATCTAAGGGTGAAAGTGGTTTCGAGTGCTGGAGATTATCTGGGAGGAGAAAGGAAAGGGTATCCCTCCCTCCCTCCCTCTCTCCCTCCATCCCTCCCTCCCTCCCTCTCTCCCTCCATCCATCCCTCCCTCCCTCTATAGTATCTCTTATCAGTGAAGCATGTAGGATATAACCCACCTGGAGACAAAAACTCGTAACAGTGAATATTTTGACCCTAAACTGAGGGATTTTTCACCAGACATAAGATTATTAACGTGCTTTACTATTATTTCGTACCTTCTGAAGAGGACAGCTTAGAGGTCGAAATAAAAAGACTTTCCTATTGTTTCTTCATGATCCATATATTTAACAAAAGTAACATGTAAAAAACGAGCATTATTTTCTACCCACTTAGATACTGGTCAAGGACTTGATCTGAGTGAAGAATTAATTATGGTCGTCGTTTTATCTGAATAAACCAGATTAATTTCCATTAATCCGGTGCTTATGATCCTTATAGTCGTTGGAAGAATCCGTAACTTACGTACAAAATAAGAATGTCGTGGCTGCAACAATTTATAACTCAACAGTCACAGTACCATCATTGCAACAGTTCACAACTCAACAGTCACAGTACCATCATTGCAACAGTTCACAACTCACAGTCACAGTACCATCAATGCAACAATTCACAACTCAACAGTCACAGGACCATCATTGCAACAATTCACAACTCAACAGTCACAGTACCATCATTGCAACAGTTCACAACTCACAGTCACAGTACCATCACTGCAACAGTTCACAACTCACAGTCAGAGTACCATCTTTGCAACAGTTCACAACTCACAGTCAGAGTACCATCATTGCAACAATTCACAACTCACAGTCACAGTACCATCATTGCAACAGTTCACAACTCACAGTCACAGTACCATCACTGCAACAGTTCACAACTCACAGTCACAGTACCATCATTGCAACAGTTCACAACTCACAGTCACAGTACCATCATTGCAACAATTCACAACTCACAGTCACAGTACCATTATTGCAACAATTCACAACTCACTGTCACAGTACCATCATTGCAACAATTCACAACTCACAGGACTATCACTGCAACAATTCACAACTAACACAAATCGGAGAAATACATTTAAACAACCTTCCCACCGTGACTCGTTACGAATTATTTGCGCCACGGTATGGCAACTTTGTAGACAGAATTGTTGCTTCCGCGATATTTTAACCGAAGATTAATTGCAACTGTAGGGATTCCTGCTAATTTGTCTGTAGGATTAAGACGGCAAACAAATTGCCCAGACACTCCTACAGATATCCTGCACTAGTAACTGTTGCACCAACCTCGTATATACGTAAACAGAGAAAAGAAGAAACAGGTCTACCTTCTACCCGAAGGCGCTGCTGGAGAATCTTACAGACACTCCTACAGATATCCTGCACTAGTAACTGTTGCACCAACCTCGCAAATACGTAAACAGAGAAAAGAAGAAACAGGTCTACCTTCTACCCGAAGGCGCTGCTGGAGAATCTTACACAAAACCCTGCAGGATAATGCCCTCAGCAGTCCAGTTAGCTTTGCATGCCCCAAACAATAGGCATATTTTAGTAAATCATAGGAACGGGTGAAAAGACAGAGGAGCTAGAAGGTTAAACCCAAGAGAGGTTGAAGGTGATAGCATGGAGGAGGCAAGAAGGAGAGAGGTCACATGATAAAAGGTCAATAATGTACCACAAGAGGACGGTGAGTGGGCAAGTTTGAGGTCACGAGAGAAAAGCTTTGCTATATTGACTAAACTGGATGAGCAGGTGAGAGTAGGAACTGTTTTTAAACCGTTTAAAAAGTGCTAAACTCTTAGAAGAATGTGGATACATAGCTATGAGACCAGTGGCGGTATATACAGTGCTAAACTATTGGATGAATGTGGATACATAGCTAAGAGACCAGTGGCGGTATATACAGTGAATGTGGATACATAGCTATGAGGCCAGTGGCGGTATATACAGTGCTAAACTATTGGATGAATGTGGATACATAAATATGAGACCAGTGGCAGTATATACAGTGAATGTGGATACATAAATATGAGACCAGTGGCAGTATATACAGTGAATGTGGATACATAGCTATGAGACCAGTGGCAGTATATACAGTGAATGTGGATACATAGCTATGAGACCAGTGGCAGTATATACAGTGAATGTGGATACATAGCTATGAGGCCAGTGGCGGTATATACAGTAAATGTGGATACATAGCTATGAGACCAGTGGCAGTATATACAGTGCTAAACTATTGGATGAATGTGGATACATAAATATGAGACCAGTGGCAGTATATACAGTGAATGTGGATACATAGCTATGAGACCAGTGGCAGTATATACAGTGAATGTGGATACATAGCTATGAGAAGTATATACAGTGAATGTGGATACATAGCTATGAGACCAGTTGCAATATATACAGTGAATGTGGATACATAGCTATGAGAAGTATATACAGTGAATGTGGATACATAGCTATGAGACCAGTGGCGGTATATACAGTGAATGTGGATACATAGCTATGAGACCAGTGGCGGTATATACAGTGCTAAACTATTGGATGAATATGCATACATAGCTATGAGCCACCAATGGGTGTGTATACATCTCTCTATTTATATATAAATCGTTTTACTAAAAGAAAGTAGGTTTTCTCTCCGTATTGTTCATAGGCTTTCTGGAGCAATGTTTTGCTTCCAGGACGTCGACTGTATCACAGGATCTAACACTTCCATTCATTCTTACCACTGCTTGTTTGCCTGTCTCTCTCTCGCTCTCTCTCTCTCTCTCTCTCTCTCTCTCTCTCTCTCTCTCTCTCTCTCTCTCTCTCTCTCTCTCTCTCTCTCTCTCTCTCTCTCTCTCTCTCTCTCTCTCTCTCTCTTTACACAATGGTTCTTACAAGGTTAGGTTAAGACTTTCTACCTTTGCTTACAAGCTAAGAGCTGTTACTTACCTATGCTCATTTGAAAGTCTTTTTATTGTTATGAAACATACAAATAGGGAACAGGATGAAGTTGGAACCACTTGTGGGTCCATGATTTCATTTCGTCAACTGGCTTTATTTCGTCGATATTGTTATACTAAACAAACATGTCCCAAACTCGAGTCATTCTACAGATGATCTCAGATAAAATGAAGCTCTTGAGAATGTAGTTGCTGTTTGCTGCCCATTTTGTTGAATAGAAGCTGCCTTCTCACTCTCCGTGAAGTGAAGCCAAGTGTGGTACTTCGATAATATTGTACATAACAGTAAATTCTCCCACATCTCTTTGGTGCTGAAGGTCTAGGCTGGGTCCAGGCGAGAGATGAGTCGTCTTGCTCGGTTCTCCACTCTCTCCAGAAGTCGTAGATAAGACGGTGGGCAGGAAATCCTAGAAAGTGGGGCATAATTCAGGTGTGAGTGCCACCTGTTCCGTGAACAGAACTTTGCATCCTCTACCGTCGAGCAGGTACGAGATATTCCTTAGTACTGTTAGCCTCTACGCCGCCTTCGTTGCAAGATTTACCATGTGGTTCTTTATAGAGTTTGTAATCAAATTTCACCCCTAGGATATCAACCTCACTCCCGGGTTCTAACACTATCCCAATCGTTCTTAGCACTTCTCCAACAATAACTGAACTTAGAGACCATCATCATTTGTGTTTTCTCAGAAGCAAGGTAACCTGTCATAGTTTTCCCCAGTCTGATATAGCTGTGAACTGGTGACTGGTGTACATGAGAGCAGCTGGCATTTCTCTTCGATAAATAAATGTCAGGAACAGTCATCTGCATAGATATGGAATTCTGGAATGTGACGAAGGTCATTGAAATGAACTCCATAACAATTGATCGAGTACACCTTCCTGTGGAACTCTGGCACCGACTGAGTTTTTTCTTCACTCTGTCTCACTAATAACTACTCTTAGAGCTCTATCTACCTTGAGTGTAATCACTAAGGTGTAGTGAATGTGAAGGCTTACTCAGTCCTGTAAGATCTTAAGTTGGTCTTACCATTGCTGGCTCCTCCTTAGGAAAATTAATGAATAGAAAAAAAGAACAATAACGTACAAACAAGCACTTTTTTGTTAGAATTGAATATATAAAACATTTAAATATGAACTTTTATCCTACTTGAAAGAAAAATGAAAAATGAAATATAAAAATGATATCTGAATTCAACGCTAATATGTACAATTAGACTGGGGTGTCTGGTTGATGCTGTTGACTACGCGTATTATAGAAATTGTAGCTGTTGTTGATGATGTGGGGGGGGGTCACAGGTGTTAAGTGACAACCCAACGACTAGTTCGTCACAGTGTCTCTAGCCTTGAATAACCCGTCAAGATGATAGGAACGCAGGTCTTTCACCACTGCAAAGATGAGAGGTAGTTGCCTGGGGTTGGCTACACTTCAGGTACGAAGATAAAAAGTGACGTCCCAGAACTCATGTGAAGTTCGTCTCCTTCAACACTGTTTCTGTGGTTGCCAGATGACCCAAGCTGACATTCCAAGAGTTGTGCTGGGAGCTGTGAGTCAAGT